>NC_058405.1:135371947-135414859 GCF_002201575.2 Neomonachus schauinslandi | reverse complement strand
ACACACACACACACACACACACACACACACACACACACACACACACACACACACACACACACACACACACACACACTTATACTCTGATTATATGGCTGGATTTCTGATGCTGGACTTAAAGCTGAGAGTCTGGTTTTACTCAGATGTTCCCAGTATTTTGTAGTCAAAATGAAGGCATAGCTATTGATTAGAATAAAAATGGATGCATGTCTTATAGTTGTTCTTAGTGTTATACTAAATATAAAATTGTTTTCCACATAGCTTAAATATTATATTTAACCTAACAAACTATATTTTATTATGGAATCTTCGGATTTTTTCCTAATTTGAGAGAAATGTTTCTGTTATTGTTAATTAGCTAGTAACTGATTTTAGTGAGCTTCAGTTATAGTATGTTGCTTGATTATTATGTTATAAAATAAACTGAAGGTTACCCTAGGCTGCAAAACTAAGTTGTGTGTTGGCTTATCATTAGGAGCAGTTTCTTGTAAAATTGGGAGAGAAGGGAAGGTAAAAATAAAAAATAAAGATATATCAAGATATTTTTTCTTTCATTAAGGTTTCTATTTCTGGTTCTCATTATATGACTGGCAAGTGAAAAGTAAGTTAGTTACCGGTCTAGAATGTTTTAGGAACTATTTCTGGTTCTCATTATATGACTGGCAAGTGAAAAGTAAGTTAGTTACCAGTCTAGAATGTTTTAGGAACATGGAGTTTTTAGGTTATAGTCATCGCTACTATGTAATAATTGATAGCAAACATATCAGATGAAAACTCTAAGGGCTGGATTAGTAAAATACATAGTATCTGTTCTTTAAAAGTTCACAGTTCTTTAAAAGTTCATAGCTAAATGGAGAGTTAAGACAAATGATGGAATTCATAACTCAGAATTAGTAGGTAAATCTGCTTTGTATTCTAAGGGCATATAGTTTTAGGAAGTTTATTATAATGTTGTTACCACCAATAGAAGTGTCTATATAATTTATACATTATCAGGCCATCCTGCATGATCCTCTGTTTGACATATAATTGAGCAAAGATAATTATTGATAGTGAAGAATTTTTAAGTACTTTTAAGTATTTCTGAGTTAAGATAGAGTGCCCGTAGAAGAGCCTTGTAGGCCAACAAAGATATGTATTTGAATATCCAGCATATGGACATGAAATTTGGAATATTTAGTTAACCGAACTCAGATATTATGATATAATACTCATGCATAGGGGTGCCTTGGTGGCACAGTCGGTTAAGTGCCAACTCTTGGTTTCGGCTCAGGGTCTGATCTCCAGGTCCTGGGCTCGAGCCCCACATTGGGCTTCCCACTCGGCGCTGAGTCTGCTTAAGACTTTCTTTCCCTCTCCCTCTGCCAACACCCCCCCCCCCACGCTCTTGCTCTCTCAGATAAATAAATAAGGCTCACCCATAACTTTTGAAAAGTTTCTGTTTATTTAAACTTCAATGTATGGTACTAATAGCCAGCAATTTTCACATTGTTGTCAAACTGTATCCATTAAATTGCACTTTGAGAATTTTTGGTATTAGTGAGAATTTCATTAGTAAGTGTTTTTATGATTTCATTGGTTGTTCTGACCCCTGACCCCTCCCCCCATAGGAGTAAAATAAACTACTTATAGTTAAAAATAGAAAATGCATGAACACATGTGTATATAATTGTCTGCTCATTATCTTTTTAATGTACACACTATCCTTGGCTTAAATTTAAGTTCTATAGCTCAGATCATAAATTAAACCAATCCAAAATAAGGCAAGTAAGGCATAATGTTATGGCATCTTCCCTACTCTACTCTTCTGTACTTCCTGATGGAAGTGGAAATTTTGAAAATAAGAGGAGATACTCCTTAGAAGGAGAGTTAATGATTTTATCATTTAATAATTGTTAAATTGTTTATTTTTCCTTTAAAAACTTGCAGTAGTTTTTAGAAGTCAGGAGTTTATCTAGTTGGTACAAGTTTTGGAGAGCTAAGTATGCAACATGAAATAATTTTGCTATCTTCTTTTTTTGTGATTACTTATTTAAACCAAGCATAAAGCAGACAATAAAAAATATATGTGTGTATTTGATTTGAAATATACTTATTTCATAGGCTCATATAAAGACAATTTAGTTGGCACATTTTATGCAGAAAGTAATAACATTTTGTTATATGAAGTGTGTGTAAGTGTCTCTTTGTCCTTAAGAAGTAGAATAAGTCTATTAAAATTTTTCATGCTTATGAGGTAATTAAATTTAATCTTACTTTTTCCAAAGCACCGAGGCTTTGGAACTGGTGTTTATTTATAGTGTTCCTTTGTGGATTCATAAATTAAAATTGACTTAGTTAGGGGCGCCTGGGTAGCTCAGCAGGTCAAGCGGCTGCCTTTGGCTCAGGTCATGATCCCAGGGTGCTAGGATTGAGCCCCGCGTTGCTCAGAGAGCCTGCTTCTCCCTCTCCCTCTGCCTGCCACTCTGCCTATCTGTACTCTCTATCTCTCTGTCAAATAAATAAAATCTTAAAAAAAAAATGACTTTGTTCAATAGTCATTAACTATGTGAAGACTCTAGATGGTCACTTAGAAAACCATACTTATCTCCTTATTCTATTTTACATTTGAGACTGTGCAAAAATAGTTAATATTTATGTTCTGATATTTTAAAAAATTATCATCTGCTTTGAATTGATTTAGTGATTCATAGACTGTAGTTGTCTTGTTTTGCCAGTGTTTAGTTTATTCTTAAAGTTGGTTTAGTTCCTATAGGGAACTGTGTTTTGATTTGGTTAGTAATTAGAAAGTAGCATTTAAAATTTTTGCAAAGAACTTCTAATATTGCCACTAAACATCTGTAATACTGAAATAAATACCTCTATGTGGTTTACATGTATAATAAATTCTGAAAATTATTTAGTGAAATTATTACATGCAGTTGAATTTTTAAGTAAAAAGGGTTTGGATAAGAACTTGTTAACTGCATTTATTAGCAGTTTAGAATGTATAGCTTTTTAAATGTGATTGAATCCAATATTTTAAAGAAAGAGGGTTAGTATATTTTGGAACCATTAGAGAATTACTTGAATAGGAAAAAGTCAGTGACTTTTTGTCAGTTAAGTTTTTCTTTAAGATCTGTCTTTGCCTCTTGATTAATTTCCTGAGGAGTTGTTACTTTCTGATTATTAATGTTGAAGTTTGCCTGAAAAAATTTAAGCAGTCCAGATATACTTGATTTTATTAAACTAACTTTATCAAAAGTCCATTGCCATTTGCTTGTGGTTTTTGGCTTTTGCAGGTGGAGAAAAGTAGTGCTCTTAAATTGGATTTATGCTGACTTTTAAGAAACATATTTGTTCCAAGCAGTCTAAGAAGCACAGAGATCCATGTCAATATTCAGAATTCATATTTTCCTTGAACAGAAGGTTGTGATAAAATGGTACATGGTGTGTTTTCATTGCCTGTTGAAAGACTTTCATGCAGTTAAAATAAGCATTTTGATGGTGGTTGAATTAAGAGTTTTTGTCAGTCTCTTCTCATCATGGATGATTAGACTAAAACGTCTGCTTGTCTTGACTTGAGATCACCACAGCTTCAGATAACATGCTTTGTGATTGAAGGTCGAAATATTTTGAATTCTAATAGGCTGCCAGATGAATTGCTTGAAATAGACTGTAAAATTTCAAGGCTTCCTTTTCCATCTGCTGTGAAAAGAACCATTGGGAATGGTTGAGCTTGATGATCATAGAATTACTGGATGGTGATTCTAAAACCCTCAAAGGGAAGTTGCTATGGAGATCTAGTTCCAAACTGTGAAATGATTCACCTTTGAAAGGCTGCAGGGTCTGAGAAGCTGAACACATCATTGTTCAGGTGGTCATTGGTTAGGAAATTGCTGGTGCCTGTGTAATCAGCACTCCTGTGGTAGTTAACGATCTAAAAAGGTTTGTTCTGAATGATGTGGGACAACAGCAATGTGCATAAGATGGCTTCTCTCAATCATGGTTTGCTCAGCCTGGTGCTTGTAAAAATACAGTGAACTAAATAGCACAGAAATGAACTGTTTCATTGAGGAAATCTTTTGAAAACAAAATTTTGCATTGATGAGTTTGACATCTAAAACAAAATGGTTCCTTTTGAAAATAAAGTTTTTGCAGAAACATGCTTTGTTTTGTTTTAATCCACCCCCCTTTTGTGATAAGAAGCTCTTTATCTCTCTAGGTCCAAGGCCTTAGCATGGTGAAATGGTCAGCTTTTAATATCCCACGTACTCTGTCAAGAGCCTCTTTGCATAGTCACAGAGTCACATGAGAAGGAGTTTAGAAGAGCACCCAAATCATAGAGAATGAGTTTAGGAAAGTCCTTAAATCATTAGGAGTAGATTGTAATTAATCCCCCATAGGAAATTGTTCCTCTCAAACTGTTTTTTCATTATCCATTATTTGTGACAACATGTGTTTTAAATTGATATTTTTTATAATTTTTCTTCTATATTTATTAAACTTTTTTTATCACCTTTCATTTTTATTTCTAGAAACCTGAGACCAGAATAATTTTGAAAATCATCTGTTGGCAAATCATTGTAAACTGCTCTTTTCCCATATTAAGATTTTAAAATAGTGAAATTTAATCTTAATTTCATAAGACCCTATAGTATTGAGCTTCAATAATCAAGTATGAAACCTTATCAAAGATAGTTTTATATATCAAGGTTCTCTGCATTTGGAGTTTTCCCCAAACATTATTGAGGTATAAATTACACAGAATAAAATCACCCATTCTTAGTGTACAATTTGATGAATTTTGTTTATTGTATACAGTTATGTATTCACTGTCACAATCAATAAATACAATGTCTTAGTCATCCTAAAATGTTTTTTCATATTCTTTTGCAGGTGATCTCCTCCCCCAACCCTTATCCTCTTGCAATCACTAATCTGTTTTCTATGATAGTTTTGTCATTTTTTAGGATTTCATATAGTATTATGTAGTATGTAGTCTTTTGTGCTTGACTTTTTTTTTTACCTAACATAATGTTTTTGAGATTTTTCATATTATATGCTTGAATATTTTGTTCCTTCTTATTGCTGTGTAGCCTTTAGTAGTATGGATATATCACCATTTGCTTATCCGATACTCATTAGTTTTTTCCTCTGCTATGGACATTTGAATTTCAAGTTTCCAATTTTACTCTTATGAATATTTGTGTACATGTTTTTGTGTGAGCATATGTTGTTTCTTTTAATACCTAGAAATGGGGTTAAGGAAGCGTATGGTGTATGTTTACCTTTATAAGATATACTACCATATGCTATTTTCCAAAGTGGCTGTACGATTTTCATTTCTCATCAGCAGTGTTTGAGTACCAGGTACTACATATCCTCTCCAGCACTTGATATTGTCAGTCGTTTAAACTAGACATTCTAGAAGGTTTCTCATTGTGGCTTTAACTTCTCTTTTCTAGATGATTAGTGATGAGCATCTTTTCATGTGCTTATTTGCCATTTATTTATCTTCTTTGTTAAAGTATCTGTTCAGATTTTTTATATTTTTGTTTAATTGGATTGCTTGTTTCATTTTGAGCTGAGAGTTCTTTATATATCCTGGGTACAAGTATTTTATCAAATATGTGTTACGTAGTTCCACTTTAACATGGCAATGTAGGAAGACCCTGACTAACCCTCTCCCACAGACACACTGAGTCTACAGCTACATATGGAACAATTTCCTCTTAAACCCAAAGCCTGGCTGACTGACAGCTATGCCTTGGGGCAAACAAGAAGGAATCCACATTGAAGTGGGTAGCAGAGGATGGGACACAATCTTGCCACAAACTTCACTCCTGGTAAGGTGACTCACAACCAGGAAGGAACTTAGAACCTGGAGCTTGTCTCAAGGAGCAAAGGGTTTGAACCCTACATTGGGAGACCTCAACTTTTAGGACCTGCACCTGAGAAACACCCCCCTCCCCAGCCTCCCGTCAAAAACACCTAACTTTGGAAAGCAGTGGGGCTTTTGTATCCAGAGACCCACAAGATTGTAGCACTCTGGGAGATAGCTCCTAAAGGGCCTGTGGGCTCAGACTTACCCACTGTAGGGCCCAGCTCAGAGGCAGCTGATCTCACCCAGACTTAAAGTGAAGGAGGCTTACCAGCTTATGTTAGTGTCAGCCTGAAGGGCAGGCATCTAATTTAACACACACATCTAGGAGCCTGCTGGAACACTTCTGGGATGGAGACTGGCAGGCATCATCTTCGCATTCTCCCTTTGCCATATATCAGAGTACCAGTAGCTCTCAGAAGGGAGCTTTTATACACATTGTATGTGCCTCGATCTTTGAGGCTGCTGCCCAGGGGCTACATCTTAACTGGGGGCACTGGAGGCCATGCGAGTTTGTGTTTCTGGTCCCAGGGGACCGTCATAGTTGGTGTCACCAAGAAAGGAGCTCATACCCCTGTTTGGTACCCCAATTTTTGTGGTTGCTGCCAAGGGACACCTCTCTATCACATGGTTCTGGCAGCCAGTGGGGCTTATGTTGGTGGATCCTCAGGACTGTAACCAATGGAGAAAAACTTCTTAAATAGCTATGACCCCCAGGCCACAGTAAGAGGCAACAGACCCAGGAGCTTGGTCTTTCTGTAAAGGAGGCCTAGTCATCATGGCTGCAGCCTAAGGGGCAGGTTTCTAATTAAATAAGCATCTAGGGGGCTGACTGTAAGCCTTTCCAGGGACCTCGGAGGGTAAGTGCTGTCTTCACACTCTCCTTCTGCCGTGCTCCACATCACCAGTTGTCTCCTGGAGGGAAGCTTTACACATGGCTGGTGCTCTTGTTTTTATGTCTGATGCCCTGGTGTTTGCAGCTGCTGCCCAGGGGATGCCACTTGATTGCCTGGCTCTGGTGGCCAACAGGGCTTTCATTCCAGGCTCCAGGTTTCCATGCCTGAGGCACTGTGTCAACCATAAACTGAGACACAACCACAGTCTTTCTGTGAAGGAGACATCTTTGCTTGTCTTGGAGCTTTAGTCTGGGAGCTGGCTTCAGGTTTGGCTCATATCTAGTGGGCTACAGAGCTCTTTTCAAGGAACATAGGCTGTGGACGCCATCTGGATGTTTTCCCTCTGCCTTGCTCTAGCTCACCAGTGGCCTCCAGAAAAGAGCTTATATACTCATCTAAAGCCCCAATTTTTGTGACTGCTACCTAAGAACACTGCTAGATCACCTGGCCAGTGGGGCTTATGCTTGCAGTTTTACAGGACTGTATATATGTATATACTATTAAACGCTCTTCGTCGCCTGAGAATCTAGTTTCCAAACAGTCTTAATCTAGGTGCTGAGATCTTCCCCTTAGAGACACTGGCACGCCTCAGCACATCATTCTACTGGAAGCTATTAAAAATATAATAGGCTTCTCGGACAAGTACAAAGGTTTGAGAGACAACAAAGAGCTGGGGCAGGGTTGAATGACAAGTTTCACCTCCTACATGAAGCCCCCTTTCAACACTGGGAGAAGTGGTTGTTTTATCTACTGTGTAGTAACCAACACAGTAAAGCAAAATCAAGAAATAGAGGAATATGATCCAAATGAAAAATTAAGATAAAACCACAGAAAAAAACCTTAATGAAGTGGAGATAGGTAGTTTACCTGATAGAGTTACAAAAAGTGAAGATAGCTTAAGGGTCTCATGGTGGACAATATCAAATGGACTAACATTTGCAGTATTCGGGTTCCAGAAGGAGAAGATGGAGAAAGGGCCAGACCTTTTATTTGAAGAAATAATGGCTGAACACTTCCCTAAATGGGGAAAGGAAAGGTATTCAGATCCAGGAATTCTGGAGAGTTCCAAGTAAGATGAACTCATAGAGACCCACACCAAGACACGTTATAATTAAAATATCAAAATATATTTATTTTTGAGAGAGAGAGTGAGAGCGAGCAGAGGAGGAGGGGGAGAGAAGGAGAGAGAGAGAGAATCCCAAGCAGGCTCAATGCCTAGCATGGAGCCCATTGTGGGGCTCAATCTCACAACCCTGAGATCACGACCTGAGCTAAAATCAAGAGTTAGATGCTTAACTGACTGAGCCACTCAGGTGCCCCTAAAATGTTGAAATTTAAAGGCAAGGAGAGAATATTAAAAGCAGCAAGAGAAAAACAATTCCTTACATACAAGGGAAGCCCCATAAAACTATCAGCAGATCTTTCCAGCAGAAACTTTGCAGACCATAGAGAATGGTATGATATATTCAAAGTGCTGAAAGAAAAAAGACTTCCATCCAAGATTACTCTATCCAGCAAAGTTATCATTCAGAATCAAAGGAGAGAGAAAGAGGTTTCTAGACAAGCAAAGCTAAAGGAGCTCACCAGCACTAAACTAGCCTTAAAAGAAATGTTGAAGAGACTTCTTTAAGCTGAAAAGAAAGGGTGCTAATTAATAACAAGAAAATATATGAAAAGAATTAATCTCACTGGAAAGATAAATATATACTAAAGGTAGTGAATTAATCACTTATAAAGTTAACATGAAGGTTAAAAGACAAAAGTAGTAAAAGTAACTATGGTTAAAATAATTAAGAAATACATAAGATAAAAAAGATGTAAAATGTGACGTCAAAAATATAAAACATGGGAGGAGGATAAAAATGTTGTGTTTTAGAATGGAATCAAACTTAAGTTTTTATCAACTTAAGATAAACTTACAGATATAAGTTGTTATATGTAAGCCTCATAGTAACCACAAAGCAAAAAAAAAAAACAAAAAAAAAAACCCCACTATACTAAAAAAATAAAAGAAGGGTGCCTGGGTGGTGACCGACTCTTGGTATTGGCTCAGGTCTGATCTCAGGGTTGTGAGATCAAGCCCCACATTGGGCTCTGCACCCAGCATGGAGTCACTTGAGTTTCTCTCTCCGTCTGCCCCTCCCCGCCACTTGTGCATGCTCTGTCTCTCTCTCAAATAAATAAATTCAACTTAAAAAAAATAAAGAGGGGTGCTTGGGTGGCTCAGTCAGTTAAGTGTCCGCCTTCTGCTTAGGTCATGATTCCAGGGTCCTGGGATTGAGCCCCACATCAGGCTCGCTGCTCAGTGGGGAGTCTGCTTATCCCTCTCCTTCTGCCCCTACCCACCTCCCCCGCTCGTGCACACAAACTCTCTCTCACTCTCAAATAAATAAATAAAATCTTAAAAAAAAAAAAAAGAAGATATACAAAAGGGAACATAAGCCTACCAGTGAAGAAAGTCATCAGGCTACAAAGGAAGAGAACAATAGAAAAAGAGAGGAACTACAAAAACAGTCAGAAAACAGTGAACAAAGTGGCAATAAGAACATATCTATAAAAATTACTTTAAATATAAATTAACTAAATTTTCCAATAAAAAAATAAGAGTCGTATGAATTAAAAAACAAGACCCACTATATGCTCACTATAAGAGACCTGATTTAGATGTAAGGACTCACAGACTGAAAGTAAAGGGATAGAAAAAGACATACCATTCAACTGGAAATGAAAAGAAAGCTGGAGTAGCTATGCTTTATGGAATAAATGACAAAGGAGTCAATCCAACAAGAGAATATAACATTTGTAAATATTTATGCACACAACATAGGAACACCTAAATGTATAAAGCAAATATTAACAGACCTAAAGGAGGAATAGATAGCAATACAGCAATAGTAGGGGACTTTAATGCCCCACTTACATCAATGGATAGATCATCCAGACAAAATTAATAAGGAAACATCGGCTTTATTTTTTTTTAAAGATTATTTATTTATTTATTAGAGAGAGAGAGACAGCGAGAGAGGGAACACAAGCAGGGGGAGTGGGAGAAGCAGGCCTCCCGCTGAGCAGAGAGCCCAACGTGGGGCTCAATCCCAGGACCCTGGGATCATGACCTGAGCCAAAGGCAGACGCTTAATGACTGAGCCATCCGGGTGCCCCGGAAACATTGGCTTTAAACAACATGTTAGACCAGCTGGACTTAACAGATAAATAAAGAATATTTATCCATAACCAACAGAGTACACATTTTTCTCAAGTGCACATGGAACATTTTCTAAGATTGATCATGTTAGGCCACCACACAAGTATTAACAAATTTAAGAGGGTTGAATTCATATCAGGCATCTTTATTGATCACAATGGTATGAAACTAGAAATTACATGAAGAAAACTGGAAAATTCACAAACATGTTAAAATTAAAGAACATACTACTGAACAACCATTGAGTCAAAGAAATCACAAGAGAAATGAAAAATACCTAAATACAAAGGAAAATAGAAATGTAACATGCCAAAATTTAAATTTTATTATTAAAAATAGTTAAAAGAATTAAAAGGTAAATCAGTAGCTGTGTTTATGGGCATTGATTGAAAGGTCTTGGAGTTGAGCTGCCTACTTCCATGAAGTATCTGCTTCTGGACTTAAAAAGTCCTAAAGATCCTGACTTGTACACTTAGTATAATCTGGCAAGTGTCGGTGATGGTTCATTCTTGAGGTTTTTTTTTTTTTTTTTTTTTAAGATTGATTTATTTGAGAGAGAGAATGAGAGCACATGAGAGGGGTTAGGGTCAGAGGGAGAAGCAGACTCCCTGCCGAGCAGGGAGCCCGATGCGGGACTCGATCCAGGGATTCCAGGATCATGACCTGAGCCGAAGGCAGTCGCTTAACCAACTGAGCCACCCAGGCACCCATTCTTGAGGCATTTTGATTTTCCTTCTAGAGAACTCAATTTCTGACCTATAATTTGTAGCAGGGACTTTTAGGCAAGTGTAAGAAAACAAAACAGAAACTACTTGAACATGGTAAGGTTAAATAACTGGTTAAATTAATAATCAATAATACTAGAATGAGGAAAATGGAATCCTCTGTTGAGAATAATGTGTACCAATCTATAAATCTTTAGTGAGTCACTTATACCATAATGTATTTTTATGATTATTGTTTCCAATTGAAACAGGTATTTAAAAAGCAACCAAAATGCCAAATATGTTATGTGAAATATTTTTCTCAGACTGGCTGCCTTGTTTCTTTTCTTGATTGTGTCTTTCAAAGAGCAAAAGTTTTTCATTATAATGTTGGTTTCATCATTTTTTTCTCCAGTGGTTGAATGTTTTTTATACCCTGTTTAAGAAATATTTACCCAGGGCGCCTGGGTGGCTCAGTCATTAAGCGTCTGCCTTCGGCTCAGGTCATGATCCCAGGGTCCTGGGATTGAGTCCCACATCGGGCTCCCTGCTCGGCGGGAAGCCTGCTTCTCCCTCTCCCACTCCCCCTGCTTGTGTTCCTGCTCTCGCTATCTCTCTGTCAAATAAATAAATAAAATCTTTAAAAAAAAAAAAAAGATATTTACCCAATTCAGTGTCACAAAGTTTTTATTTTATTCAAGTTTAATAATGTTAGCTCTTACATTTAAGTCTGTCATTCATATCTAGTTGATTTTGCATATGGCATGAGGTAAGGGGTTGAAGTTAATTTTTTTGTACAAATATCTAATTATTCCAGGATTATTTGTTGGAAAGAACTTCGTTCCTCTCATTGATTAATGCAGCACCTTGTCAAAAATTGATTGCCCACATCTGAAAATCAAGGGTAGGTCTATATCTGGACTTTGTTCTGTTCCATTGGTCTATTCTTTAGCCAGTACCACACTATCTTGATTACTGTAGCTCTTGAAATCCTGTATAGTATAGGTCTTCCAAATTTGTTCTTTCTTTTCAAGATTATTTTGGTTTTTCTAGGTTTTCTGTATAAATTTTAAAATCAGCTTGTCACCTTCCACAAATTAAAAAAAAAGCCAACTGGGATTTTATTGATTTTTGACTTTGTATTGAAACTACCAATGGAGACTACCAATTGATGAACATGGTAGATCTGTCAATTTATGTAGGTGTTATCTCAACAGTATTTTGTGGATTACAGTATGCAGGTCTTATACATATTTTTTTTTAAAGATTTTATTTAATTGAGAGAGAGAGCATGAGTCAGGGGGAGGGAGAGGGAGCAGCAGGGAACCCGATGTGGGGCTCGATCCCAGGATCCTGGGATCATGACCTGAGCCGAAGGCAGACGCTTAACTGACTGAGCCACCCAGGTGCCCCTGAGTCTTGTGCATATTTGAAGGAAAAAAAAAATCCCAAAGTTAATATTTTTCTGCTATTATAAATGATATTGTAGGTTATTTGTATATGCTTTCTGTCAGGTTGAAGAAGTTCTTTTCTGTTCCTTGTTGGCCAAGGGCTTTTCTCCCAAATAGATATTGAGTTTTGTTGAATGCAGTTCTTCCATCTGTTGAAATCATTATATTTTTTCTTTTTTATTGTATTAATATGGTAAATTACAGAGACTGATTTTTAGATAAGATGTTCATATTCCCAAGATAAACTCACTTTATTAGGATATTGAATAATCATTTTTACATTATGTTGGATTTTATTTGCTAAAATATTTTTAAAAGGATTTTTGCATCTGTGTTAATGAGGGGCTATCAGTTCTGTGATTTTCTTGTGATCTTTGTCTGATTTGGATATGATGGTAATATTAACCTTGTAAATTGAGTTGGAAAGTGTTTCCTCCTCAGTTTTCTGAAACAGTTTGTGGAGGATTAGTGTTATTTCTCCTCTAATAAATGTTTGATAGAATTTACCAGTAAAGCTGTCTAAACCTGGAATTTTCTTTGTGGGAAGGTTTTTATTTACAAATTGTTTCTTTAACTGATGTAGGGCTATTTATGTTTTCTATTTCTTTTTGGTTCAGTTTTGATAATTTGTGTCTTTGGTTATTTTGGTTATTTCATTTAGGCTGCCAAATTTATTTGCCATAGAATTGTTAATAATGTGTCTTATTAAATGTTTAATGACTTAGGATCAGTAATAATGTCCTCTCTTGCATTCCTGATACTGGAATGAAATGTAATTTTTATCTTTTATCTTTCCTTACATAATCTGTCAAGAGGCTTGTCATTTTATTAATCTTTTCAAAGGACCATTGGTTTCATTTCACTTTCATTGTTCATTTCCTATTTTACCAGTTTCTTCTCATACCTTTATTGTTTCCTTCTTTATACCTAACTGGTTTTAATTTGCTCCCCCCCCCAATTCCTTAAGGTGAGAACTCAGATTATTGATTTTAGAGCTTCTTTTCTAATGTAATCATTTAAAAATTATAAATTTTCCTTTAAATACTGTTTTAGCTGCATCCTGCATATTTTGGTATGTTTTTATTACCATTTAAAAATATTTTCTTATTTCTCTTTTGAATTCTTCTTTGACCCACTAATTCTTAAGAAATATGTGTGTTTCTAAATGCTTGGGTTTACCTAGTATTCTTAATTGTTATTGATTTCTAATTTAATTCCCTTGTGCTTAGGGATCATATTGTTTATTATTTCAGTCTTTTTAAATGTATTGAGACTTGGTTTTTGACACCTTGTATAGTCAAATGAACTCTATGCTCTTGGAAAGAATGTGTTTTTATTAGATGTAATGTTCTCTATATATTATCTAAGTCAAGCTGATTGATAGCATTCTTCATATCTTCTGTGTCTTTACTGTTTTGTTTTGTCTAGTTCTACCAATTTAGTTAAGAGAAGGGTGTTAAAATCTCCAGTTCTTGATTTTGGAACTGTTTTGTCTTTAATTCTGTCAGTTTTGACTTCCTAAATTTTGAAGCTTTGTTATAAGACATATACATATGTATGAATGTTATGCCTTCCTGATGAATTTATTTTTTATTTTGAAATTAACTTTATCTGATATTAATGTAGCTACTATAGCTATTTTATGCTTATTGTTCTCTATTTACCTTCAACATATCAATAGCTTTATATTTAAAGTGCATCTCTTCTACATGCATATAGTTGTATTCTATTTCATTACCAATTTTGATAGCACCTGTTAAAGTGTATTGTTTAATATATTTATTGATAGGCTTAGATTTGTCTAAGTCTTTTTGTATTTGCATTCTGTTTGTTGCTCTTGTATTTTGTTCTTCTGGGCTTTTTTTCCCTTCCCCTGCATTTTTTGTTTATTTAACTGTTTCTTAGAATTTTATTTTTATATTCATCTTGGGGTTATTTTTTAAGTAAACTCTACACCCAGTGTGGGGCTTGAACTCATGACCCTGAGATCAAGAGTCGCATGCTCTACCAACTGAGCCAGCCAGGCACCCTTATTCACCTTGGTTTTTAACTAGACTTCTTCACCTTTTTACTGGTTGCTTTAGTGATTATAATATATACTCTTTACTTTTCACAGGTAATGTTTCTTACATTTTACATAGTTCATATTGTATAATTTTCGTACAAAATATAAAAACCTTGCAAGTTTATAAACCCGTATTCTACCTAGTCCTTTATGCTGTAGTTTCTTGTATGCAATACTCTACATATATAAAACCAACAATTTAAAAATTGAGATAAAATACATATAATATAAAATTAAACATTTTAAAGCATACATCTTGGGGCACCTGGCTGGTTTAGTTGGTGGAGCATTCTTGATCTCCGGGTTGTGGGTTCAAGTCCCATATTGGGTGGAGATATTACATAAAAATAAAATCTTAAAAAAAAATAAAGTGTACATTTTGATGGCATTTAGTACATCCCATAAACAACTTTTGCTTTAAATGTATATTTATAATATAAAAAATAAAGAGAAAAAGGACAAACAAAAAAGTCTTTTGCATATATTAAAATATTCACCATTTCTGATGCTCTTTAATCCTTTCTGAAAATCTGAAGTTTTGTTAGTTACCTTAAATTTGAAAATTTCCTTTAGCATTAACTATAGTACAGGGCTGTTGGCAATTAATTCTCTTAGTTTTCTTCCATCTGAAGATGTTTTGATTTCAGCTACATTCTTTAGCATGGGGCTCAAATACACCACCCTGAAATCAGGACCTGAGCTGAAATCAAGAATCAGATGCTTAACCGGTTGAGCCACCCAGGTGCCCCTCTTTAAGTATATTTTTGCCGAATATAAGATTCTTGGTTGACAGGTTGTTTTGTTTTCCTTTCTGCACTTCAAGAATGTTGCATTCTCTTCTGCCTTTCTTAGTTTTTGATGAGAAGTCAACCACTAATTAAAACCTTTTGCTGCTTTCAAGTCTTGCTTTTTACTTTTGATATTTGTGCCATACTTGTGCTATTGTTTCTGCCATTGAGTGTGTCTTAGAATGGATTTTTTTTTTTTTAGTTTATTCTCTCTAGTGTTCATTGAGCTTCTTCAAACTATAAATTTTTATCTTTCAATAAATTGGGTAAATAAGACAGTCTTCAAATATTTTTCTGTCCCATGTTTTTCCACTCTCTTCCTAGGACTCCAGTTACATGCATGTTGGATCATTTCATATTATCTAAAAGGTCCCTATTCATTTTTTTGTTCAGTCTTATTTTGGGGGGCTTGTTCACACTAGCTAGTTTGTATTGATTTATCTAAGAGTTAATTTATTCTTTCCTCAGCCCTCTTTTTTTTTTTTAAAGAGAGACAGGACAAGCAGGGGGAGCAACAGGCAGAGGGAGAGGGAGAAGCAGGCTCCCTGCTCAGCAGGGAGCCCAATGTAGGGCTTGATCCCAGGACCCCGGGATCATGACCTGAGCCGAAGGCAGACGCTTAACTGTCTGAGCCACCCAGGTGCCCTGTCATCTGAACTTCCTCAGTCATCTCAACTTGGCTATGTCCACACAGGTTTTTTGTTTTTTGTTTTTTTAAGGTGTTGTGTTTATCAGTTCTAAGTTTTTATTATTATTATTTTTTTTATAAAACCATTTGTATTTATCAGCTGGGAGTGTGTATATTTTTGTCCATTGTATGCCTATGTATTTTTTATTTATTGAAGGTTTTTTTAAAAATTATTATTAACATATAATGTATTATTTGTTTCAGGGGCACAGGTCTGTGATTCATCAGTCATACACAATACACAGCACTCACCACACCACATACCCTCCCCAGTGTCCGTTACCCAGCCACCCATCCTTCCCACCCCCTCCACTCCAGCATCCCTCAGTTTGTTTCCCGAGATTAAGAGTCTCTTGTGGTTTCTCTCTCTCTCTCTCTGGTTTCTTCTTGTTTCATTTTTTCCTCTCTTCCCCTATGGTCCTCTGCCTTGTTTCTCAAATTCCACATATCAGTGAGATCATATGATAATTGTCTTTCTCTGATTGTCTTATTTCGCTTAGCGTAATACCCTCTAGTTCCATCCACATCATTGCATATGGCACGATTTCATTTTTTGATGGCTGCATAATATTCCATTGTGTGTGTGTGTGTGTGTGTGTGTTTGTGTGTATACATCACATCTTCTTTATCCATTCATCTGTCGATGGACATCTTGGCTCTTTCCATAGTTTGGCTATTGTGGACATTGCTGCTATAAACATTGGGGTACATGTGCCCCTTTGGATTACTACATTTTTACCTTTGGGGTAAATACCCTGTAGTGCAATTGCTGGGTCGTAGAGTAGCTCTATTTTCAACTTTTTGAGGAACCTCCATAATGTTTTACAGAGTGGCTGCACCAGCTTGCATTCCCACCAAGAGTGTAGGAGGGTTCCCCTTTCCCCACATCCTTGCCAACATCTGTCATTTCCCAACTTGTTAATTTTAGCATTCTGACTGGTGTGAGGTGATATCTCATTGTGGTTTTGATTTTTATTTCCCTGATGCCAAGTGATCTGACAATTATAAATATTTATGCCCCTAACATGGGAGCAGCCAATTATATAAGCTAATTAATAAAATCAAAGAAACACATTGACAATAATACAATAATAGTAGGGGACCTTAACACCCCCCTCACTGAAATGGCAGATCACCTAAGCAAAAGATCAACAAGGAAATAAGGGCTTTAAATGACACATTGCACCAGATGGACTTCACAGGTATATTCAGAACATTCCATCCCAAAGCAACAGAATACACATTCTTCTCTAGTCCACATGGAACATTCTCCAGAATAGATCACATCCTGGGTCACAAGTCAGGTCTCAACTGGTACCAAAAGATTGGGATCATTCCCTGCATATTTTCGGACCATAATGCTTTGAAACTAGAACTCAATTACAAGAGGAAAGTTGGAAAGAACTCAAATACATGGAGGCTAATGAGCATCCTACTAAAGAATGAATGGGTCAACAAGGAAATTAAAGAAGAATTTAAAAAATTCATGGAAACAAATGAAAATGAAAACACAACTGTTCAAAATCTTTGGGATGCAGCGAAGGCAGTCCTAAGAGGGAAATATATAGCAATACAAGCCTTTCTCAAGAAACAAGAAAGTTCTCAAATTACACAACCTAACCCTACACCTAAAGGAGCTGGAGAAAGAACAGCAAATAAAGCCTAAACCCAGCAGGAGAAGAGAAATAATAAAGATCAGAGCAGAAATCAATGAAATAGAAACTAAAAGAACAGTAGAACAGATCAACGAAACTAGGAGCTGGTTCTTTGAAAGAATGGAATAAGATTGATAAACCCCTGGGGGCGCCTGGGTGGCTCAGATGGTTAAGCGTCTGCCTTCGGCTCAGGTCATGATCCCAGGGTCCTGGGATCGAGTCCCACATCGGGCTCCCTGCTCCTTGGGAGCCTGCTTCTCCCTCTGCCTCTCTCTCTCTCTCTGTCTCTCATGAATAAATAAATAAAATCTTAAAAAAAAAAAAAGATTGATAAACCCCTGGACAGACTTATCAAAAAGAAAAGAGAAAGGACCCAAATAAATAAAATTATGAATGAAAGAGGAGAGATCACAACCAACACCAAAGAAATACAAACAATTATAAGAACAAATTATGAGCAACTATATACAACAAATTAGACAATCTGGAAGAAATGGATGCATTCCTACAGATGTATAAACTACCAAAACTGAACCAGGAAGAAATAGAAAACCTGGGACACCCAGATGGCTCGTTGGTGAAGCGTCTGCCTTCAGCACAGGTCATGATCCCAGGGTCCTGGGATCGAGTCCCACATCAGGCTCCTTGCTCCACGGGGAGCCTGCTTCTCCCTCTGCCTGTGCTTGTGCTCTCTTTCTCTCTCTTTATGACAAATAAATAAATAAAATCTTTAAAAAAAAAAGAAAAAAGTAATAGAAAACCTGAACAGACCCATAACCAGCAAGGAAATTGAAGCAGTAATCAAAAATCAACCAACAAATGAGCCCAGGGCCAGATGGCTTTCCAGGGGAATTCTACCAAACATTCAAAGAAGAATTAATACCTATTCTTCTGAAACTGTTCCAAAAAATAGAAATGGAAGGAAAACTTCCAAACCCATTTTATGAGGCCAGCATTACCTTGATTCCAAAACAGATAAAGACCCCATCAAACAGGAGAATTACAGACCAATATCCCTGATGAACATGGATACAAAATTTCTCACCAAAATACTAGCTAATAGGATCCAAAAGTACATTAGAAGGATTATTCACCATGACCAAGTGGGATTGATTCCTGGGCTGCAAGGTTGGTTCAATATCTGTAAATCAATCAATGTGATATAGTACATTAACAAAAGAAAGGACAAGAACCATGTGATACTCTCAATAGATGCAGAAAAAGCATTTGACATAGTATAGCATCCTTTCTTGATTAAAACTCTTCACAGTGTAGGGATAGAGGGTACAAACCTCAGTATCATAAAAGCCATCTATGAAAACCCACAGTGAATATCATTCTCAATGGGGAAAAACTGAGAGCTTTTCCCCTAAGGTCAGGAACATGGCAGAGATTTCCACTATCACCACTGCTATACAATATAGTACTAGAAGTCCTAGCCACAGCAATCAGACAACAAAAAGAAATAAAAGGCATCGAATCGGCAAAGAAGAAATCAAACTCTGACTCTTTGCAGATGACATGATACTCTATGTGGAAATCTCAAAAGACTCCACCCCAAAACTGCTAGAACTCATACAGGAACTCAGTAAAGGGGCAGGATATAAAATCAGTGCCCCGAAGTCAGTTGCATTTCTGTACACCAACAACGAGACAGAAGAAAGAGAAATTAAGGAGTCGATCCCATTTACAATTGCACCCAAAACCATAAGATACCTAGGAATAAATCTAACCAAAGAGGCAAAGGATCTGTACTCAGAAAACTATAGAATACTCATGAAAGAAATTGAGTTAGACACAAAGAAATGGAAAAACATTCCATACTCATGGATTGGAAGAACAAATATTGTGAAAATGTCTATGCTGCCTAGAAAAATCTAAAATGCAATTCAGTGCAATCCCTATCAAAATACCATCAAGTTTTTTCACGGAGCTGGAACAAATAATCCTAAAATGTGTATGGAACCAGAAAAGACCCCGAATGGCCAGAGGAATGTTGAAAAAGAAAAGTAAAGCTGGTGGCATCACAATTCCGGACTTCAGGCTCTATTACAAAGCTGTAATCATCAAGACAGTATGGTACTGGCACAAAACAGACACATCAATCAATGAAACAGAATAGAGAGCCCAGAAATGGACTCTCAACTCTATGGTCAACTAATCTTTGACAAAGCAGGAAAGAATATCCAATGGAAAAAAGACAGTCTCTTCAACAAAAGGTGTTGGGAAAATTGGACAGCCACATGCAGAAGAATGAAACTGGATCATTTCCTTACACCACACACAAAAATAGACTCAAAATGGGTGAAAGACCTAAATTTGAGACAGGAATCCGTCAAAATCTTTGAGGAGAACACAGGCAGCAGCCTCTTTGACCTTGGCCACAGCAACTTCTTCCTAGACACATCACCAAAGGCAAGGGAAGCAAGGCAAAAGGAACTATTGGGACTTCATCAAGATAAAAAAGCTTTGCACAGCAAAGGAAACAGTTAACAAAACCAAAAGTCAACCCATGGAATGGGAGAAGATATTTGCAAATGACATATCTGATAAAGGGCTCGTATCCAAAATCTATAAAGAACTTACCAAACTCAACACCCAAGGAACAAATAATCCAATCAAGAAATGGGCAGAAGACATGAACAGACATTTCCGAAAAGAAGACATACAAATGCCAAGAGACTCCTTATTGAAGATTTTTTAATAGACACAAGTTTTCCTCAGCTACTTCCAACATCTGAGCCATCTCAAGTTTGGTCTCACTTGTTTTCCCTAACCATGTGTGTTTTTGATTTTCCTTAGGTAATTTTGAATTGTATCCTGGACATTATGAATGTTAAGTTATGATTCTGGATTTCATTGTTTTTCTCTGCTATATGTTGTTTCTTTTGTATTAGTAGTCAAGTAGAGTTGAACTGCAAACTCTACTTCTGAGTTGGCAGCTCTAGTTTCACTTTACATATTTTGTCTTTAGCTAGTCCGCTGTGAGACTGCCCTGCCCATGCATGGTTCTGGCATCAAAGGGATGTCTTTACTGACTTTGGGGATTTCCTCTATTTTTTCCCCCTTTTACCTATTCCTTTGTACTCTTCTATTGCCGTAGATTCCAGGCTTTGATTTTTGTTTCCCCAGTACATACAATTTATCTGCTTCTTTATTATTATTATTTTTAAATTTTTATTATTTATTTATTTATCTATTTATTTAATAAGTAGGCTCTACACTCAATGTGGGGCATGAAATCATGACCCTGAGATAAAGAATCACATGCTCTACTTACTGAGCCAGCCAGATGCCCCCAGTTTATCTGCTTCTTGTGCTGTGCTGCCTACACTTGACCCTAGGCTGAGAGTCTTGCAAAGAGGAACTCACTTCATATAACTCCCCTCCATTAAGCAAGTACTCTCAACCAGTCTGTCTGTATTTGTTCTCTAAAGCCTTTATTTTTTTTACTTGTTTGAGAGAGAGAGAGCACAAGCAGGGGGAGCAGCAGGCAGAAAGAGAGGGAGAAGCAGGCTCCCTGCTGGCAAGGAGCCTGATGTGGGGCTCGATCCCAGGACACTGGGATCGTGACCTGAGCCGAAGGCAGATGCTCAACCTACTGAGCCACCCAGGTGCCCTGTAGATAGCTGCTTTCAGTATCTTATTTTTATTCCATAGTGGAGAGTGGTAATTGTCCAGGGAATCTTACTACGCCATTATTGAAAATGGAAGGCCTTGGGTGAATTTATGGACTACCCAATAACCCAGTAATTCAGTGGCACACCAAAACTGGAATACAATTTATCATACTTATACAGCAGTACTTCCTGTAATGATAGCATGTGTACTAAAGCAGTGAATTTTTTTCCCCAAAATTTTATTTAAATTCTACTTAGTTAACATGTAGGGTAATATTGGTTTCAGGAGTAGAATTTATTGTCACTTACATATAATACCCAGTGCTTATCACAAGTTCCCTCCATAATACCCATCACCCATTCAGCTCATCCCCTACCCCCTCCCTCCATCAACCCTCAGTTTGTTCTCTATGCTTAAGAGTCTCTTATGGTTTATTTTCCTCTCTCTTTTTTAACCCCTTCCCATATGTTCATCTGTTTTGTTTCTTAAATTCCATATAGGAGTGAAATCATACAGTATTTGTCTTTCTCTAACTTATTTCGCTTAGCATAATATACTCTAGCTTCATCTGTCATTACAAGTGGCAAGATTTCATTCTTTTCAATGGCTAAGTAGTATTCCAGTGTGTATATATATGTGTGTGTGTGTGTATATATATATATATATATGTATATATATGTATATGTATATATATATATATGCTACATCTTCTTTATCCATTCCTCAGTTGATGGACACTTGGGCTCTTAACATAGTTTTGGCTATTGTTGATAATGCTGCTATAAACATCAGGGTGTATATATTCCTTTGTGATTCTATATTTTTGTATCCTTTGGATAAATATCTAGTAGTGCAATTGCTGCATTGTAGGGTAGTCCTATTTTTAACTTTTTGAGGAACCTCCATACTGTTTTCCTGAGTGGCTGCACCAGTTTGCATTTCTACCAACAGTGTAAGAGGGTTCCCCTTTCTCTGCATCCTCGCCAACGTCTGTTGTTTCCCGTGTTGTTCATTTTAGCCATTCTGACCGATGTGAGGTGATACTTCATTGTGGTTTTGATTTGTATTTCCCTGATGATGAGTGATGTTGAACATTTTTTCATGTGTCTGTTAGCCATCAGGATGTCTTCTTTGGAAAACACGTCTATTCATGTCTTCTGCCCATTTCTTAACTGACTGTTTTTGGGTGTTGAGTTTGATAAGTTCTTTATAGATTTTGGATACTAATCCTTTATCTGATATGTCATTTGCAGATATCTTCTCCCATTCCATAGGCTGTCTTTTAGTTTTCCTTTGCTGTGCAGAAGATTCTTATCTTGATGAAGTCCCAATAGTTCATGTTTACTTTTGTTTCCTTTCCCTCTGGAGACATGTCTAGTAAGAAGTTGCTATGGCTGATGTCAAGAGGTTGCTGCCTGTGTTCTCTCTAGGATTTTGATGGTTTCCTGTCTTACATTTAAGTCTTTCATCCCTTTTGAATTTATTTTCATGTATGGTGTAAGAAAGTGGTCCAGTTTCATTCTTCTGCATGTTGCTGTCCAGTTTTCCCAACACCATTTGTTGAAGGGACTGTCTTTTTTCCATTGGATATTCTTTCCTGCTTTTTTGAAGATTAGTTGACCATAAAGCAGTAAATTTTGAACCTTAGGAAAAAGGTATTTGACATTTATAGTTAAATTCATCTAATTACCAAAATATATTCATAATCTTGATTATCATACGATATTTTATCCTTAGTATTAACATATTGTCATTATATCTTAGTTATCATGTAATAAAATTTTGTTGAAAACAATTGATAATTTTAAGACCTTCTTTGTATCTTATAAAGATTCTGAATTTACTTGTACTGGAGTGCTGTCTCTTGTATAGTCTTTGAGGGTGAATTGAAAATGCGAAAGATTTAATCCAGTGTGTTAGTGACTAAATTTTAATTAGCTTATATTTACTGATGTATAATTAATGGGGGAAATACTTTGGTCAGGGGTAGACTAAATATTTTATTGATTTCTGGGTTCTCTCCCTCCCTTCCTTTTTTAAATTTACTCAAGATTCTTTAAGACATGATTGTTGCTACCTTTTAATGTGAGTTAATCTTCAATTGCATAACAGTTATGACAGTACTATAAAGAAAAGACATATTAAGTGAATTTTTAACTAAATATTCACAGTAGGAGAAGGGAAGAGAACTTTAAAATATTTCTCCCTTAATAAGGTCCAAGTTAATAATATCTTTTAGCAGGCCATAATTAAGGACCGTAAATTGGAATTAGTACATGGATAAATCAGTAGTACAAGAAGTATGTTTTATCACATCCTTATGCCCCATTGTTTTAAAGATAATACTGATGATTATCACTAACAGAAATTTTGTAGTAGACTGTATTACTACAGAACAGAATTTTTCAGGTATTTAAAATTATATACCTGGAGATACTTAGCAAAATGATAAAGGACCACTGTTACACTCTGCAGTAATAGCAGTAAAAACAACTTTCCTCTTGGGGACCAGAACCCCACTCAAGTAAACTTTTTTTTTTTTTTGAGGTTTCTTAATTCATGTTCAGACTGTATTTCCCAGGTATGTGAACTGGAACTGCCACTCCCATAGTTGGGTTCCTGTCAGAGCTTCCTAGTCTTCTGTTGTATCTGTATGCTTGTAACTGATAAAGTAATAGCTGTCTTCAGTCTACCTAGAAAACTGCTTCTCAGAACTTTGTTATATCTTCTCTACAGGAGGCAAATTCAGGTTCTTTTGTTTTTGTTTTTGTTTTGTTTTTTTGCTTTTTGGAGAGAGAGAGAGAGGTGGGAGGCCGGGGGGGAGAGGGAGAGGCAGAGAGAGATTCTTAAGCATGTTTCATGCTTAGCATGGATCCCAACGCGGGGCTCAACTGGTGGCTCAACTGGTGGCTCAACCGTGGCTCAGTCTCATGACCCTGAGATCATGACTGGAGCTGAAATCCAGAGTCAGACACTTAACCACCCAGAAATCAGGTTGTACTTTAAAGTACATTGGCTTATTTTTAGCATGAGAATTGAAATTCCCAAATTCAGAAGTGAAATGTTCATCAGGTACATAAAAAAACTTACCAGGTATTATCTTCTGATAAGTATTAGGAGGTGACATAAGAGCAATGAGAGATAAATTATTTGGTAGACAATAAAAAAAGAAAGACCTTCTTTGTATCTTATAAAGTGCATTTCTTTTTCTCTGTTACCGAAATTATTTAATTGGTTAAAATAATCCAATTTCTTTGATAGGTGGTACTCTTGCATACAATGAGTAAGGGCTTAAACATTTAAATGTTTTATGTTTAAGGAAGAAATAAAAGTTGAAGTGGATAGACTTTGTTTCGATAAAAGGAAACAAGAATTTCCTTGGCGTGGACTCTCCAGAAAAGGGTATAGCACCAACAGTTGTTCTGTACCTTCTTTATATCAGAGATATGGTGTTGCACAATTTTTTTTTCAGTAGATAATATCTCTGGAGATGAAAAAACTAGGAGTCAGAAAGATTGTTGTTAGCTACATGACCTGAGACCAATTAAACACTTAAGAAGTAATGGCAGGGTGGGTCTAGAAGAGTGTGTAGATAGATGTTGGGAGTTGACAACAAATCTGTACATTTCAGATTCCAAACTTGAACACTGTTACTTGTAATTCTTTTAATTTGGAGAGAGGAGAAAATGCCCATTCAATTTCAAGTTTAAAACTTTTTAGGTACTGGGGCGCCTGGGTGGCTCAGTCGGTTAAGCGGCTGCCTTCGGCTCGGGTCATGATCCTGGAGTCCCGGGATCGAGCCCCACGTCGGGCTCCCTGCTCGGCGGGGAGTCTGCTTCTCCCTCTCCCTCTCCCTCTGCCTGCCTCTCTGCCTACTTGTGCTCTCTCTCTATCTGTCAAATAGATAAATAAAATCTTAAAAAAAAAAAACTTTTTAGGTACTAATTTACTTGGATTCTTGACTGGCAAACATCATCTTTCTTTTCAGGTAGTAGCTCATAATACTCGTTTAAAACATCCCATTATTATGAGCTAAAGCAGTATAATTCTGATGGAATTTCATTACTAGAGTTGTAATAAAAACGTTTCCTCTTCATTAATTATGTGGTGAAGTTTATTGTTCATGAAAATGAAACTAATATATTTGTGGGATCACCAAACAGAAAGCAGAATGGTACATAGTGCTCTGTATTGGTTAGTGCAAATTTTAAGCTTGTCTGTATGAAGAAAAAAAAAAGGCTTAGTATAAATTCAAAACTCTATTAAATGCCATGTTTTAAAAGTTATATTTCTTTTTGTTTATTTTTTACACAGTCTTTGTTTATTTGGTTGAATAAAGGAATTGTATTCAAATGAAAATTTTTCTTTTTTAGGTTCAGTCTTCTGTATCTAGATTTAAATTTTTGGTCCACTTTCTAAGTAGGCACCCATACTTTTGCTTAGAGATAATAATGATTTACTTTATATTTTTGCTATTATCTGTGATTTAGTGATCCAAGAACAGGCTGGGAATCACCTGTACCCTAGGAGATGTTCAAAAATCACCGTTCTAGTCTCTCCTTTTTCTAGTTCCTTCTTTCAAGAGTAGTGGTTTCTAACCATTCTTATGACCCCTAGTGACTGTGTCCAAGAATTTGAGTCTCATACCATAGAGGGAAAAAAGTGCTTAATTTTCACAAAGCAGAAAATAATTGTGTGCATTTTGTTAAAATTTCCAACTTAAGTTTTATTAACGTGCAGTATTATTTAGAAGCATATATTATTGCTATAGTTTTAAAATATACATGAATAAAAATTTACCAGTAGCCGAATATTAAGTTTTATACTATGCTAACTCTGAAACACAAAGATAATGAATACATAAGGATGCAGTTCCTAAGTAAGAAGCACTGTGTTCATAACCTGATATGAGGCAAGAATAGGGGAGCATCTAAGGTCTAGGGATATTGCTAATATTCTAGAGATCCACATCTTTGGCATATCACTTTTAATTGTGTTATAATCATTGAGAAATAAGATGTATCGCTGTTCATGAGTCATTGCATTTGATTATGTTACTGCTTCTTATAAAACATTCATGCCTTCCTGGGAATTCCATTTTCTGCCTAGTACTCAAGGCTCTTCACTGTCAAGCATTAATATGTTTTTCATTGCTCTCTTATCTGTTCTTAAATTTTCTTCAGACACATTTGCTCTTTGTGCTTTGAATGTACTTTACACATTTTGCCTTGTCTTTGCTGTACCTCTGGCTGAGTTTTATTCTCTAAGGTCCATATCCTCTGTGATCCTCCTCCCCAACCCCTTGGTTGCTCTTTCGTTCTTATCTCTGAGCTCAGGAGCTCTCTCTATGTAGTAGGTACCATTTCATGCAGCCATGATTTAGTTATATATGCTTGTCTTGTCTTATTTCTCCAACTGGACTGTAAGCTCCTTGAAGGTGTAGGCCATATGCTCTAATTTTCTCTCTCCCCAGATACCTAAATATGCTTTCTGCATAGCAGTCAATAAAAGGATGTCAGTTTCATTGCTAGAAATTTTTTCCAGCTTTAGAGCAAGTTCATCTAAATTGTGATCTGGTAAATTTTTTGTACTACTCTGCTTGCTTGCCTAAGAAAACATGCAGGGTGCAAATGGACATGTTTTATTGTCTTTATCCAAACTGTGGATGAAGCAGTAAGATTTTAGATAAATGAAAGTAATATTTTTGTATTTTAATGTTTTATATTTATTTCTAGGCCTCTATATTTTTTTCTGTATGCTAGTCACACATGCAGATTTATATATGAAATATATATAAATATGCCTATAGATATAATACATTTATGTTTATATTTTTAATTTGGTTTTATTACTATAACTTCAGTGTTATATTATCTCCAGCATTAATACTTTTATTCAGGGTTAAAACTTAGCTAGCAAAATAATATATAATAATATGTATAGATTGTGTTTGACATAGTTGGATGAATTTTTATAGGTAAAAATTTATATGACGGAAAGGAAATCTCATTTAAGAAATGAACTGCACTATTTAAAATAGAAACCTGAGATCTTTTTCACATTGCAGCTGAGTTAAACAAATAATCTTTCCAACATTACTAAGAAGTGCATGTAGTTAAAAATACATTTATACATATTATTTTTAAAAACCTAGTTAACTTTAAAATATGTAAGTTTTCTTGTCGTTTAGGGTTCTGTGAAGCTGATCATCAAGAGGGTTGCAAATCATTGGTGGTTTCTATTTTCAGATTTCCACATCCCGGAGTAATTTGCTTTAATTTCACCCAATTTAACCTATACTTCACACCATCACCATTCAGCTTTAATAGCTATGTTCTATGCATAAGAAAAGCAGATAAATGTCCACAATTAGGCTGCAAATGATTACAACTAGTTAGGGCTTTATGAAGACAAAACTTAAAGGACTATGGCGCCAAACAAAGCCACAAAAGACGGCTGAAAATGCTGTCTCGAGAAGTCAAGTCTACCATGGCATTTGATTTATCACTTTTGTAGTTGATTTTACTTATTTTTAATATATTGGCAGGTGTGCTGACTCTGAGAAGTATTCAGCTTTAAAGAATATTAGATTTCTGTTAATGTATTTTAGTTTTTAATTTATTTGCTTCCTGAATTTCAGTACAGATAAGTCAGATTGATTCCTGTTTAAAAAATTACTCAAATAACATTTTTTTTTAGAAATTAAACATGGTTGGTTTGAAATGTACTAGCATTTGTATACCTTGTCAGTGCATTTGTGAAAATAAGACTTTTCTGAAATGTTTATGTGTATGTTAAGTGGTTCTATCAGACATTTAATGGAAGTATAATTTTACAATTCTGTATAGAATTTAATTTCTAGATGGGTCTTAGCATGCAAAATATGTCCCTATAGAGTAATACTTATGTAATATATGTGCATATATATAAAAGATTTAGAAATTGTTTTAATCCTGTTTATGTGTGTATATGTTTTCCTTCCTATGTGTTAAGTTCTTGTTGATGATTCGTGCACAGCATTTAATGTATAAGAAATTTGGTAGTGTTGTTTTTTTAAAAAAGCCTAACTATTCATTTTACTATAAAAGCATGTCTTCCTCCTGCAGAATAAGAGCTGTCCTTTTTGTTAAAGTATCTCTGCATTTAACAAGGTAAATCTCAGTTTAAAGACTTGATCTCATCTCTCTTAAAAATATTCAAAAATTTTGACACATGAATTTTTTCTTCTTAGTGAAAAAAATTCAAGGTTTCAGTTTAGTGTTTAGATTTTAGTCTTTAGTCATTCTGTTAAATAATCTCTCAAATTCTGTATATGAGTAACAGTACTGATGGATATTAGACTCATTTTACAGTTTGCACGTGGGATTATTCTTGTAATTGAAACACTCCCCATTTTAGAAATACAGTGTCCACTGTTTTATTTATTATGTGAGGGGTAATGTGTATTTATATAAAATATGAACCTCTTCTAGATAACACTTATTTTCTTAAATAATCAAATAATTAATATCCCTTTAGTTTATTGCTGCTTAGAAGCCAAAATAAATGTAAATTAAAACCCCAAGCAATTGTAGGTTTTTACAACATGTGCATGTATGCACACAGTTGCTAACTTTAAAAAATAATGCTCAGGAATTAATAGCATGTTACCTTTATAAAGCCAATGTATGTGGGAAAGCATACTGAAACTTATTTTTAATATATCTTTATTTTAAAGAAAGTAGTCAGTTTTCTGTCCTACAAAGTAGACCAGTATAGCCATGGGAAGACAATACAGCTACACAGCTTCACAGTTGTATTAAACTAGTTTCATATGCTATATCATAAAACTTTCAGTCCAATCAGCAACTAAATTTAAATACTGCAAATTGTAGCAGCAAAACAATAATTCTGCTGATTAGCCCCTTTCCATTTCTTGTAAGTGAACTGTTTATGCTGTTGAGTACCTTTTGAAAAAAGAAAAAGCCAAAACAGCCTTGATTAGTCAAGGAGTAATTGGATGACTTGATTTTAGCAAGAGAATGAATTGGTTGATGATAGCCTGTAACTAAGTGTAGTGGTTCTGTTCAGATGAATACATAACATACAGTCATCAGATCTTGACAGGTATAACATATAAGCAGTGCTAAAATCTGGTGGTGGTGGAGACAGGATGGAGATGGAGGGGAATAAGTTTGCCATGAAGTCTTTTACTGGAAAATTTGAGGTAAAATATAAAGGGATTTAGAGAAACTTTCGTATTTTTTTTTTATATTGGGGAAGGGATAGGGAGACTTGTCTTACTTTGTTTTACTATAGCCCCCGTGTTTTATGCTCTAAAGACAAAAGAACTAAAGGATCATTTAACTTTCTTCAGTGGGATCGGTGATACCAAACCCTTTCATTCTTGTTGAAGATCATGGTTCATTAGTAGAGCCATGTGGGAAAGCCTTGAAGATTTAATTGTGTTCATATTCAACTATTTAAAGTCTTAGTTAGAACTTTTAGTATACTGCGTTCTTATCTTTAAGACTTCATTTGCATTTATATTAATGAAGTAAAGCATAAAGCCAAAAAATTTTTAATCTATTCCTGTGTACAGTAGTTCCCCCTTAGCTGTGGAGGATACGTTCCAAGACCCCTCATGGATGCCTGAAACCAGGGATAGTACTGATCCCAATATATTGTTTTTTCCTATACATATACATACCTATGATAAAGTTTAATTTATAAATTAGGCACAGTAAGAGATTAACAAAATAACTAATAACAGGACAATTTAAATAACATATTGTAATAAAAGTTATGTGAATGGAAATTATGGTCTTTCTCTCATAAAATATCTTACTGTACTCACCTTGTGATGATGTGAGGTGATAAAATGCCTGCATGATGAGATGAAATGAGGTGAATGATATAGGCCTTGTGATATGGTGTTAGGCTACTGTTGACCGAGTGACAGTGCATCAGAAAGAAGAGCATCTGCTTGCAGACCATGGTTGACTGCAGGTAACTGAAGCCATGGATAAGTGGTATTACTGTAACTGGGCTTCTTCAATAAGCCCCAATTGTCATTCCTAACCTAACCACCACCTCCCCACCCCCCCACCCCCCAGTAACCCACCCCTTAATGCTTGCCATAATGTACTACATGGGTCTAAAAGTTTCATTTGCATAAAATATGAGGTGACTTTATTGCCAGACAACGGAATGACTAGGGTGAACCTGCACAGCTAGTTGCTGGGGGGGTAAGGGGTGTGACAAGGTGCAGGCCCAGCCAGGTCCATTCTGATACTGTCTTTGGTTTGGCACCACCTGGTGGCAATTGTTTGCTCTGGCCTAAATATTGATTGTGATGGCTGGATCTTTAGGATTTTAGGGTAGCAGTAAAATTCTAGAATGCTCTCAGGCAGTTGGTACCCATTTTGTTGAGTCAGTCAGAGTGGATTGAATTGGAAGACTATGGGGATGCAGTGACCTACCTTATACAATCTGCTCCCTAAGGTGTGATTGTTTGCCTGTCCTTAATCTCTTTAGACCTTACCTGTTCTTCCATGTTTCTGCTCTTGTGTTAGAGCTGTGGATTATTGTATTTAAGGATGTAATTTTGTGAGGTATGTTATCTGGTTTTAGGACCTCTACCTTCTTCGTGCTTTTCATTTGGACCCACAAATATCTTCCCTGTTGTTTAATGTGGATTTAGTCAAACGATCACTTTCCCGATCTAACACGAGTCCTCCCTTTTCTAGTCCTATTCCTTCTACTCCCCCCTCCTTCATATTGTAGAAAAACTGGGTAAAAGTCATAATCCATTGATATTATAGATAAAGCTATAAAGTAGTTATTTTTAAAATTAATAGCCAGCCATTTACTTGACTGATTAATACCTGTCACATGTTTACATTTTTCTAGCATTTAAACACCAGTTTCAAACTCTAGCTGAGACAATATTATCTCTTATCGCAGCATCAGTATACTTAAATATGGGATTAAAAAATAATTTATACTTCTGTCAAAACCTGTACATGAATCTTAATCCAAATTTTAAATGGTATCTACATAACTCCAGTGTTCCAGTTTGAAACCTTGAGACTGTCTTTTTCCATCAGCTTATATTGAAAACTGACCCCCTCCCTGCTTCCCTTCATCCTGGATTTACTTTCTTTTATTAGTTATGTGCTGATCTTTCTCCCCTATTAGATTGTAAACATCTTTGAAGGCAGAGACTAATCTTATTCAGCTTTTTCTCATCTCTGAAATTTGCCTTCCTGCTCCTGGCAGCATTCTCTTTGTGATTAGCATTCAGTAAATGTTTTTAAAATATGTCTTATAATTGTATCTTTAACTAGGTATTACATACCTCCAATTTTATGAATGGCCACATTTCATTTCTTCTCAGTTTGATATCATTCTTCCTACCCAATAGACACACAAAAATCTTTGTAAAGATTTTCTTTATTTTTTTTTAGATTTGGCCCCTTTCATGTTATTTCTGTGACAAGTAGCCAACAGTCTACTGCTTTGTGTGGGATCATCAGTATTTCTCCAAACTATTATGTCTGGTACAAAACTGACAGAATCATTTAAAGAGAGTGTGAGTGAATAAGCAAGCAAGAGCAAGATCACAAGAGTTCTTCCCTGAAAATCTCCATTGGCATTTTATAATGTAAGAGATTAAATTTCAACTCTTCCATCAGTGTTAGAAGTTTTCCATCAATTGAGGGGTGCCTGGGTGGCTCAGTCGGTTAAGCGTCTGGCTCTTGATTTTGGCTCAGGTCATGATCTTCAGGTTGTGAGATGGAGCCCCATGTTAGGATCCACACCTACTTAAGATTCTCTCTCTCTCTTCCCCTCTGTCCCTCCTCCCCCTCTAAAAAAAAAAAATAAGGTTTTCCATCAATTGACATCTGCATATTTGCACCTGTGGTAGTATCTTTTTGGTTGCTCTGTAGGACAACCTTTGTCTTTTAGTGTACACCAGTGGTTTTCAACTGTGGGTTGGCAATGTCTGGAGACTTTTGCACCTGACATGGGGCTTGAACCCACAACCCCGAGACCAAGAGTCACACAGTTCACCAACTGAGCCAGCCAGGCGCCCATCTGGAGACGTTTTTGATCTTCACAGCTGGAGTGCGTGCTTGTGTGTATGTGCGCACATGTGTATGTTTCTGGCATCTAGTTTATAGAGGCCAGGGGTGCTGTTAAACATCCTGTAATGCACGAGTCAGCCCCCCACAACAAAGAGTTATATGGCCTAAAATGTTAGTAGTGTCAAGATTGAGAAACCCTGGTATATACTTGCTTTTAGCTTTCCATTTATCAGTAGAGCTAACATATCCTAGTTACTTACTGTATACCAGGCACCATCCTAAGATCTTCACATATATTATCATTTTTACTCTTCAGAACAATCTTATGAGGTAGGTATTACATTTTTTATATTTTACAGATAGGAAAACCAAGGCTCAGAGAAGTTATATAATCACACAACTAATGAATCAAATAGTCTGAAACCCAGGTTTGAATCCATATAGTCTGATTCCAGAATCTGTGCCCTTAATCACTTCTGCCATACTTATATTTCCATTCTGCTTGGAATGTCCTCTTGACTCTGCTTTTGTTTGCTGTTATCAGTCCCTGAAAGTCCTCATTTGTATTCAAGCCTTCCCTCCTCAATCCTGATTTGTGCTGATTAATCCCTTCTCTCTCCTTTTCTTTTGCATTTATTGATCTTAGTTATAGTTTATAGGTAATGTTTTTTCTTAATTTGACTTACAAATTTAAAAAATCGTGAATAGGGGCGCCTGAGTGGCTCAGTCGTTAAGCGTCTGCCTTCGGCTCAGGTCATGGTCCCAGGGTCCTGGGATCGAGCCCCGCATCGGGCTCCCTGCTCTGCGGGGAGCCTGCTTCTCCCTCTCCCACTCCCTCTGCTTGTGTTCCCTCTTTCACTGTGTCTCTCTCTGTCAAATAGATAAATAAAGTCTTAAAAAAAATAATAATAAAAATAAAAAATCGTGAATAATACATAATCCAGTGCAGTACACCCAAGAATTCCTCAGAAAATAACTAAATGAATATTCATCACTAATAGTCAAGCAGTTCAAAGGTGAAGAGATGAAACACAAAAACTTTTCACTTCTATTATTGTTTGCGTTATTATTAGTGTTTTATGTTTTACTTATTCTTTTAATTTATGTGATTGACATGCTTAGCACTGGTTTCTTTGAAATACTTGCTAAATATCTTATTGTGTGCTATGAAATTGATCCTTTGCTGTTGTGCTGCATGTCTAGCTTCATCTAGAATCTATAGTTCCCCTCTAACAGTTTTTCATTCTGGGTGCTAATGAGCGCTTGAAACATTCATTCATTCATTGATTCCTTTATTCTTCACTTCACCTAATGCCTAATTGTGTATCAGCTCTGATCAAGGCACTGGAGAGAACTAGAAAGGCATATAAGACAGAATCCTTGAGCTTAGGTAACTAGGAGATAGAATCACATATTCTAATACTAGATATACATGCTACAAATCATGTGAATAAAGTAGATATTGTTAACAGTTCAGAGAGCAGATATGGTTAGAGAAGGTATCATGGAGATAGCATTTCAGTGACATCTAATTAAGGCCATGAAAGATATGTAACTTCTCTTGAAAGGCGGAAATAGGGAGGAAGACTATTCCATGCAGAAGGATTAGTAACAGCATTGAAAATGTAAGATGAAATTATTGAGAATGGATCAGTTTTTGTTTGTTTTTTTTTTAAGATTTTATTTATTTATTTGACAGAGAGAGAGATAGCGAGAGCAGTAACACAAGCAGGGGGAATGGGAGAGGGAGAAGCAGGCTTCTTGCCGAGCGGGGAGCCCGATGTGGGACTCGATCCCAGGACCCTGGGATCATGACCTGAGCCGAAGGCAGACGCTTAACGACTGAGCCACCCAGGCGCCCGAGAATGGATCAGTTTGATTAAAAGGTGAGCTATTAATGGGCACCACCATTAGAAAAATTAAAGCTCTGATTTGCTCTTTAGTTTATGTTGTGAATGGCAGAGAGTCTGCATGACTCCTTTATTCATTGCTTATAGTACTGGTGATAAAGATAACATTCTAGGTTTTGTTCATTTCTCTCCGCATTTTTTCCCCTGCTTACAACATAACTCTGTAAAAGGAATAAAAATGGATCTTCCTGGGAGCCAAATTTAGGGTAATATTAAGCCACTAGTTTTACCATACTTTATTTCAAACAACTCCCTACAACTCCTCTTACGACTCAGGGATGGTAGACATTTAGACCTGGACTCCTTTTAGAATTGTCTTGTAAGATGAGGGGAATTAAACTATGCATTTTAGGGGCGGATTTGATTTGTAATGGAAAGGGTATATATCTTTGAGGCCCAGGGAAGGGAATGGGCAAAAATAGTGACAATTGATGTGAAGAACCTTCTGGGCTTCATGAGTCAGTAGAAGTTTGACCTGCGTTAAGCATCTGCCTTCAGCTCAGGTCATGGTCTGCCTTCGGCTCAGGTCATGATCCCAGGGTCCTGGGATTGAGCCCCGCATTGGGCTCCCTGAGCCTGCTTCTCCCTCTCCCACTCCCCCTGCTTGTGTTCTGCTCTCTCTCTCTCTCTCTCTCTCTCTCTGTCAAATAAATAAATAAAATCTTAAAAAAAAAAAAAGAAGTTTGACCTGAACTGAGGATTTGTGGAGAGTGAAGGTGGGGCAAGGCCATTTTATAGAGGGCTTTTTCTATTGGCAGAAGGGTAAATGATGTTTTAGAAATTAGGAAGTTAGTGAGATGGTTGTTGAAAAGGTTAATACAACAAAAGCAGCTAGGTCAACGTTAGAGATAGAGCAGAAATCTCAATAAATATTAATTTAAAATATCATTGATTAAAGTCTTTTATACATTTAAAGTATCTATTATATAGAATAAGGAGTGAAAATGTTATTGAGTGATGAATATTAGTTTTCATTAAGGTACTTTTCTGCCTACTACTTTGGAAAGAGTTGATAGGAATAAAAGTCAATATATTTCAGCAACTAAAAATGTAAAAGCCTTAAGCAATTGAATATAATTAAGTACAGGTGTTGATTCTGGGTTATAATTCATAACTTTAAGTGATTTTAGGATTCTTTAATGGTGTGGTTGTCTAATTATCTACAATATAAGTACAATAGCAGTAACTGTAAGGCAGAGTATTTTAGTATTTCGTACATTTAAAGAATTATATTGTATGATATTATAATGTGTTGCTTTTGATCAGTTAAGTGACATCAGTAATAACCAAAAGGGTTTTTTGCTTGCTACTGCACTAATATAAGCTTCAGTTTTCCTGGTTTTCGTGTCTTTATATCTGTCTTTTTTCTCTTTGTTCATCTCATTCTTCCTACTTAATGTTTTGTTTTTGAGTTACTACTTAAAAACATCATTTTTAACTTATATGAGCTCTTAAAATTAGGAGAAAATAATAAACAAAATTTCTAAGGTGTCTCAGAACCTGACTGGCCTACTTTACTGTTCTCTCCTAAATATTTGTCTCAAAAGTTGGGGATGATTTTTTTTTTTTTTTTAAAGATTTTATTTATTTGTTTGACAAGAGAGAGAGCACAGCAGAGGGAGCAGCAAGCAGAGGGAGAGGGAGAAGCAGGCTCCCCACCAAGTAGGGAGCCCGATGCGGGGCTCCATCCCAGGACCCTGGGATCATGACCTGGGCCCAAGGCAGACGCTAACCGACTAAGCCACCCAGGTGCCCCTGGGAATGATTTTTTGCTTCTAGCATTGTTTGATTGCTTCCATATAAATTAACTACTTTGTTAAAAGTCCTTCATAAGTCATTTATAGTTTCTGTAATTTTAGATTGGTCTCTCAGAGTTAGCCACATGTGCATTTTATTTTATAAAGCTTTTTGAAAACCTTGGTTAATTTTTGAATATGTAAGAGGGATGGTAGTTTTTCTTCCTCTTGGCCAGGATTTAGTTTTCCTATAATGAAAGTGGAGAGGAGAGAGAGGAGAAGCAAAGCAAAAGCAAATTCTATTAGCTACTCATAGTTCTATTTTCTATTCCAGCATTAAACAGTTAGCCTGAAGCATAGACTGGATTATTTGGGGGCCTTTGCTATATCTCAAATAATAGGTTTTCTCCTAGAAAATGAAAGTTAAAGACTTTAAAGGCTACTTTTGACTGATTTGTTATTGTAAATAAGTACAACCCACCAAGTCTAGTTATGCTATTCTGCTTATGCCATTGCATCAAGTAATTAACAGTTCATGTTACTAGACCAATTATTTTCACTTTTATATGTTTACGAAATATTTTATTTCTCCAGAGGCCTACAAATATATCCATTTAATGTAATTAAAATTTGATCGATAGAACCCTTTTCATTTGCTTCAAACTCTGAAAGCTTAGAGGCTTATATCTGTATCCTTTTTAGCAGCATTTTGTTAGCAGAATGATTTTTGGTTCTTTTCTGTATTCCCAGATTCTCCTTGTTCTCTGATATCTTTAAGAAGGTAAATTGATTTTTGAAGTAAATATAATAAATCAAGATGCCCTTTTCCCACTTTATAACTTAAGGAAAGTAGCTTAAACTACACCTCTTATTTAAAACAGAGAAAAAGAAATATTACAAGCTTGAGGTCCAGTTATAAATTAGACTCTGTTTTTGCTCAAATTGCTTTTATTGTCAAGATGAGAAGGGGCTTTATGTAGATTAAAACTAGAGTTTTAAAGTACACCTGTAAACCTGGGCTTAAACTACACTACTGAATCAGAGCATCTGGAGTGTTCAATAAACAGCTTTGACTCCTGCTTTAAACCACTTTTCTCCACCATACAATAAGGAATTTTTGTCATGTCATTTACAGAAAATAAATAGGAACTGGCATTTTCCAGTGTTTATGAATAAAACTATTGATGTTAAGTGAGTTGTCAATATAAATTTAGCTCTCTCCCTTCTCTTTAAATATTAATGACCTATAGAATTATAAGGAAGTTGGGAATCACAGTTCTGACACTAGGTAGGACTTTGTTTGAAGAATGGATTAGAAATTTGAAAAGGTAAAGATTTTTTTGAGCAGGATATCCTTGTCTTGATTTCTAGCATTGTTTTTAATAGTATTTCTTCTACTGGCTTATGAATGTGGCCCCTTTTAGTGATTTGGGGTAGGACTCTGGATTAGAATACAGTTGTTCAAAACCTTTATTTTTACCACATAGGAGAAATTGGAAAGAATGTGAATGAGGCATACAGGATGTTTTGGTGCTATGATTTAAGATTCAGTGTATTTGCGTAATAATTTTTTTTCTAGAGTTTGTACTGTATTTTTTATTTTTATTTATTTATTTTTCTTAGAGTCTGTACTTTAGTTATATAACACCTTTTGGTTTCATGCTTGATTTGGGCTTTGAATCTTACACGTATTGATGTTACCTTAAATGCAAATAAAGATCTCTTGGCTTGAAACCTTGTCATGATATATCTCTCTGTGTCACTCTCTCTCATTGCTTTTATCTAGTTAACATTGTTTTCTCTGGTTAAGTCTCACCGTTCATCCTGCCTGCCTCATATCTCCCATCAGTATCCTAGTGCACTTGGGCAGAGTACAGCAATTCTCTTTTAGCTGGTTCTGTACTTCTGGTTAGCCTTTCTTTTCTTTTCTTTTTTTTTTTTTTTAAGATTTTATTTATTAGACAGAGAGAGACACAGTGAGAGAGGGAACACAAGCAGGGGGAGTGGGAGAGGGAGAAGCAGGCTTCCTGCTGAGCAGGTAGCCTGATGCTGGGCTCGATCCCAGGACCCTGGGATCATGACCTGAGCCGAAGGCAGACGCTTAACGACTGAGCCACCCAGGAGCCCCTCTGGTTAGCCTTTCTAAATGCTGCTTTCCATTTGTTACTACCACAAAAACCAATGTTGGCTCCCTATTGACTATCAGTAGAGATCCAGACTTATATTCCTATTTGGACTTCCCTATCCTTCACACCTACCTGATGTAATAAACTTTTATCTTCTACTACTCCTCGGTACAATTTCTCACTATACTCAGCTGTCCAGTAAGCCTTGTTTATTTCAGTCTTTATTTTTTTCCTCTGATGCTTTTCCCTGTTACTTGTCATGCCCTTCTTCATCTTCTTTACCTATACTATTCTTTTCCTATATTTAAAGACCTTGGTGAATAATTATTAATTAAACCTATACTTAAAGTCCTTGTTAGTATTATTCTTATTAGATTATATTTGTTTTTCCAAGCACATTGTCCAGTCATTGAAACCAAGGTCCTATTATTTTGATTTTTGTTTTTAATTCTCAAAAGACTTAGCATATTGTTAGATACATAAGCGAGCTTTCTTTAAATGGGGAACTTAGGGGCACCTGGGTGGCTCAGTAGGTTAAGCATCTGCCTTTGGCTCAGGTCATGATCTCGGGGTCCTGGGATAAAGCCCCACATCAGGCTGTCTGCTCAGTGGGGAGTCTGCTTCTCCCTCTCCCTCTGTGCGCACGCTCTCTCGTTTTCTCTTGCTCTCTCAAATAAATAAAAAATCTTTAAAAAAATAAATGGGGAACTTATATTTAGCGAAGCGTATTGTGGCTTACATATGCGTTGAGACGGTGACAGTTTATGCACTGGTTAAATAGCAAGGAATTCCTTATCTCTGTATTGTGTAGTGGTAAAGGATGGAAAAAATATAAGTCAAATTGGTCCATCTTGACCACATACCCTCTTGTTTCCAAGAAAACTTCAGACATGCGATTTGGAATATAAGGTTTCCGTGATAGGTGGTTTATATAAAGTACTGCTGTGAAGCCTGTACACTTAGAGACATCATGTATTTTAAAATCTATTTCTACATCTAACTAGGGTGCTTTGTTTCTGAAAACTGAATACGGACCAAATTTAAGTAGAAATAGAGCAAAGCAGTTCACTGAAGTCTTGAGTTTCTGAAGTATATTTTTATTTCTAAAATCCTTCCCAGTTAGATTTAGCATCCTTCACAGTGTAGATTTATCTTTCTTATTCAAGTCTTTATGGAATAAGATATTAGACTTTGAGGAGCGTCTGGGTGGCTTAGTAGGTTAAGCGTCTGACTCTTGGTTTAGGCTCAGGTCATGATCTCAGGGTTGTGAGGTCAAGCCCTCTTTCCAGCTCTGTGCTCAGCAGGGAGTCTGTTTGTCCCTCTCCTTTCCCTTCTGCCCCTCCTCCCCCCTCATTCCCTCTCTAAAATAAATAAATAAAATCTTTTTTTAAAAAAAGGATATTAAACTTTGAATTAATGAGTAAATTGATCAAACTTCAACCCATTTATAATAATTGAAAATAGTTAACTCATTTCTGCCACATCACACAGGAAATAAATATATAGGATGTCCCATGCCTTATGTATCTCACCAAGTAATGTATCTGTTTTTTGACTGGTTCTTAGTAAATGAGGCACACAAATATTAAAAGTTACAACTTTAGGGGGCGCCTGGGTGGCTCAGTCAGTTAAGCTTCTGCCTTCGGCTCAGGTCATGATCCCAGGGTCCTGGCATCGAGCCCCGCATCGGGCTCCCTGCTCAGCGAGGAGCCTGCTTCTCCCTCTGCCACTCCCCCTGCTTGTGTTCCCTCTCTCACTGTGTCTCTCTCTGTCTAACAAATAAGTAAAATGTTTTTTTTTTAAAAAAGTTACAACTTTAGTATAAGCATTGACATTTTGCGTTTATTCACTTAGTGAATAGATTTTATAATAGAAATGATTTATATAATAACCAAAAAGAATTTTTGGTTCATCTTATCAGCTATGACCTCAGAATATATTGGAGTCACTCAGGAGTTCTGGGCTGGAAATTCTGTTAATGAGTGTGTAATACAGGGATAAGAGAAGACAGCCAATAGAGACATCAACATTTATGTGGTAGTTAAGCAAGAAAAGGAATAGCCTAAGAAGAAATGCTGGAGAAAATAGAAGAAAATCAGGAGAATGTGGTTATAAGGAATCAGTGAAAAAGACTATGTCAGTGAAGTTAGCTGCTGAGAGCTCACTCAGAATTCCTGAAGAATGGCTACTTGACGTCCTTGGCATCCTTTTTGAGATCAATTTCTGATAACATGGTGGAGGCATACCAAACTGCAGTGGGTTAAGTTTTAAGTAGGAAGTAAAGAAGTAGAGCAGGTACAGACAGTTCTTTTAAAAATTTCCCTCTGGGGCACCTGGGTGACTCAGTTGGTTGGGCGACTGCCTTGGGCTCAGGTCATGATCCAGGGATCACGCCCCGCATCAGGCTCCCTGCTCAGCAGGGAGTGTGCTTCTCCCCCTGACCCTCCCCCCTCTCATGCTCTCTCTCATTCTCTCTCAAATAAATAAATAAAATCTTTATTTATTTATTTTTTTAAAGATTTTTATTTATTTATTTGAGAGAGAATGAGAGACAGAGAGCATGAGAGGGAGGAGGGTCAGAGGGAGAAGCAGACTCCCTGCCGAGCAGGGAGCCCGATGCGGGACTCCATCCCGGGACTCCAGGATCATGACCTGAGCCGAAGGCAGTCGCTTAACCAACTGAGCCACCCAGGTGCCCCAATAAATAAAATCTTTAAAAAAAAATTTTCACTCTGAACTGGAGGAAAGAAAGCAATACTAGAATGGGGATTCATGTCCAAAGGTGACTTAAATGTTAATGGGAGAATATTAGTGGAAATGGAGATGCTACAAATATTGGAGGGAGAGGTGTAATAGATTGAGGTCTCAAGAAATACAAGGAACAATCTGTGGAGTTAATTTCCTTGGGAGAGGATAAGATCCATAGCAGAGACAGTAGAGAGATTGGCCATAAGTAGAAGGTATTGTTTCTCTTTTACTGCTGGAAAGAAGGAAGATTGGGTAAAAACAAAAAGGGGCTTTGATATTCCGAACATCCCATGCATTTTCCCTATGAAGGGAAAGATTAAGTTTTTGCTGCTGGGTAGCAAAAGAGAAGTGTTGGAAATGTGAGAAAAGTCAGGACGATTTGAGAAAGGTGCTTTGTTATGAAAGGAAACATTACAAGATTGATGGGTAAAAATCTTTGTGGTGGGGGCTCCTGGGTTGCTCTGTCATTAGGCGTCTGCCTTCGGCTCAGGTCATGATCCCAGGGTCCTGGGATCGAGCCCCGTGTCAGGCTCCCTGCTCGGCGGGAAGCCTGCTTCTCCCTCTCCTGCTACCCCTGCTTGTGTTCCCTATCTCGCTGTCTTTCTCTCTGTCAAATAAATAAGTAAATAATATCTTAAAAAAAAAATCTTTGGGATGGAATCCAGTCTCAGCCTAGCTTCTGGTTAATTTTCTCCTATAACAAATCTTTTGATAAGGCAGCTTTACTATAGTTGGTATTATTTTCAGTCACCTATTTTATATGTATAAAAATGTATAGGTATAAAATAATTTTAATGGTAATAGTGATTTTCTCCTTGTGGCTAGTCACTGCAAAACCAAAATTTCAAGTAAAATTTGTGCTAATTTTTCTGCAAGTTAAACTTGTTTGTTGTGTTTTAAAAATGACTTTAAAAATGGCTTGTGCAAACAATGCATGTTCATTATAAAAACTTTAAAATAAGACGGAACTGTTAAAGATTTAAAAATTGCTCAGTAGCTCACTGCCCAGGAATTATTTTATTAGTGTTTGGTCAGTGTTATTGAGAGAGAAACAATTTTATATAAATATGATCATTAGTGTGCTATTTTAAATAGAATTAGATGTTCTATTTTAAATAGAATACTACAGGGGTGCCTGGGTGGCTCAGTTGGTTAAGCAGCTGCCTTCGGCTCAGGTCATGACCCCAGGGTCCTGGGAGCAAGCCCAAGTCCAGCTCCCTGCTTGGTGGGGAGTCAGCTTCTCCCTCTGCCTCTCCTCCTTGCTCATGCTCTCTCTCTCTCACATAAATTTAAAAAATTTTTTAAAAAGAAATAGAATACTATATTTTATTTTATTGGGTTTGAAAGAAAGAAAAAGGACCAAAGTAATACAGAAGAAATGACTGAACTTTAGGTAATTTTTTCACAAGAGGTATGTTCTCCTACATGATCCTGCTAGAGTTTGAGGATCATGAGAACACTAAAAGATTGGAGAAACTATTTTTTAATTACCTGTTTCATCTTTATCTGTCCATCTGTTGATCCTATATTGGGAAAGATGAGGAAATTAGCACACATATGTTTTTACCTCCTTTTCCTTGTCTTCGAATTTTTGTATTACTATTCTTAACTTTTCATAGTTTATAATACATATCTTCTATTTTGTTAACTTAATTCTTGCAGTTGTTCAGTCTTATATGTTAGAGTATATTAATGCAGAGTCTATTTGCCATTAATCTCTATTCCTGTGAAACTCTATCCATGAAAAACAACCTGGCTGGATATAAAATTCTTGAGTCACTGTCTCTTTCCTTAGAACTCTAAAGACATTGCTCTACTGTCTTTTGGCAGTAGAGCTGTCTCGGAGAATCCTGAAGCCTTGGCATAGAGCTGTCTTGGAGAATCCTGAAGCCTTGTATGTGACTTGATGTTACAGATTTTGTTCTTGACATGTATAGTGTCAATGATTCCATATCAGTTGGTTTACCAACTTGCAGTTGGTCCGTGTTTGTTTTAGTGTTTATGCAAGCTTACTTTGAATGTGAAACTTTGGAAGTGACCATGATTTCTAAGTGGGCCATCTTCTTGAATGATAGATCTTACTTTGTCACCCCCAGTCTCTTTTGTCAAATCCTCTTTCCCATCAGACATCTGAGTGTTGGAGTGCTCTCTTCACATGACATCATCCAGACCCATAATTTTAAACATACCTGATAACTCCCAGTTTTATAGCTTCAGTCATGACCTTCCATCCTACATATGGTCCATCTCTAAAATACATTTCCTGCCCTAGCATTTCTCATCTTCTCTATTTTATTTCAAGTTACCACTCATTTGGTCATCTCTCATCTGTACTACTACTACTACCTCCTAACTGAGTCTTTCTGCCATCATTCTTTTTTTTTTTT
>NC_058405.1:135295951-135371847 GCF_002201575.2 Neomonachus schauinslandi | reverse complement strand
CCCCCCCCCTCCTGCTACCTTCTTTTTTTTTTAAACATATAATGTATTATTTGTTTCAGAGGTACAGATCTGTGATTCAGCAGTCTTGCACAATTCACAGTGCTCACCATAGCACATACCCTCCCCTATGTCTATCACCCAGCCACCCCACCCCTCCCACCCCCCCCACCACTCCACCAACCCTCAGTTTGTTTCCTGAGATAAAGAATTCCTCATATCAGTGAGGTCATATGATACATGTCTTTCTCTGATTGACTTATTTCGCTTAGCATAATACCCTCCAGTTCTATCCATGTCATTGCAAATGGCAAGATCTCATTCCTTTTGATGGCTGCATAATATTCCATTGTATATATATACCACATCTTCTTTATCCATTCATCTGTCGATGGACATCTTGGCTCTTTCCACAGTTTGGCTATTGTGGACATTGCCGCTATAAACATCGGGGTGCATGTACCCCTTCGGATCCCTATTTCTGCCATCATTCTTATCCCCTCTCTTAAAGTCTGTTCTTTTTAAATTAGCCAAAGTGGCCTCTTACCATAAATCATATCTTATTACCCTGTCTCCTCTCTACTTACTTAAAACTCTCCAATTAATGGCTTCCCATTACAGCTAAAATAAAATCCAAACTCCCATGACTTACAAATGTATGTGAACTGCTTTACTTCTCCAACTTAACCTCTGTTTACCATCCTCTGCTGTGGTTCATCCACACTGACCGTATTTCTATTTCTGAAACACTTCAAGCTTGTTCCCATTTTAGGGATTTTATACGTCCTTCTTAGAACGCTTATCCTTCAGATCTTTACGTTACTGCCTCCTTCTGGCCATTCTGGTCTCAGCTCCAGTGTCATGTTAGAGAGGCCTGCCTTACTATCCTAGTTAAAGTATTGCACAGCAGCAGGACCTCTCCCCACTGCAGTACATGCTGTCACATTAGCTTATTTTACACAGAATAATACCAAAGAAATTTTAAAAAAGTCAGATTAAATCCTGTCACCAAAATGACCATAATTAATATTTTCAGAAATTTCTTGATTTTATTAAAAAAATGTGATCTTATGTTTTTTTGACTAAATTAAACAGGAAACTTTGTCACTAATATAAGTGGAAAATTAGTATCACTTGCCAAAATTTAAGATAATAAAAATAAATACAATGAAAACTATGTATTTATTAAATTTTTTAGCCTTTAGAAGCTCTGAGACTGAGGTCTGCTCTGTTGATAAAAAGATAAATTTATAAATGTTAGATATTAAAGACCAACAGCATCAAACTGAGATTTTTCTCTTTGACATATTCAGAAGGACTGAAGAGAATTGAGATGGAAATAACTTTCTAATCAAACAGTTCAGTATGGTATAGTATAATCTTCAAGATGAGTAAAATCCTCTTCCTTACCAGTACAATGTTTCCCCCAAAGAGAAAGGATGATAATAATTCTAACAAGTATAATAATCATTCTTTTAGTTAAGTGAAGTTGAAATAAATAACTTTGGCCAGGGACTAGGGTAAAAATGTTCTGGTGAACTAAGACGAATTATGGGGGGAATCTCTATAAACTCACAAAACTTATTTTAACCTATTCCAAGGTGAATTGAATGACATGAAATGATATTGCTCAAAGCTAATGTTTGAGTGTATTACTATGAAATTTTTTCTAAATTATTAATTCTTACATCATTTAAAAAAATAGAATATGCCCCAGTTACTGAAAGAGTTTATGTGTGGGGCTTTCTGCTAAGCACTTCACATGTTATCTGATTTAATCATTCCCATTCTCTAAGAGGTAGAAATGTCTTCATTTTAAAGATGTGAAAATAAGATTCTTAGAGATTCAATTATTTGTCTAAGATTTTATGACCAGTAAGCCTGTCTGACTTCAAAACCCTTACTTTTAACCACTAAGTCTTGTACGAAAACAGATAAGATGTGGAAGAATGCTCTAATATAAGTATACAGTGAAGTTTGTTGGCCTAGGAGTATATCTTTGGGAAGTAATCTCTAACTTTTTAGAAACTTTCTAAGAATTGGGAAGTTGCCCATATGACCACCAAATTTCTGTAGCTTATATTTTACAGCTGTTTTAGGCCTCATTTAATCACAAGGCTATTTGGTTTTAAAGGGTAACTTTAATGTTCCCTTCACTTAATTTTTATCTTAATTTTTGGCAATATTTTTATCAAAAAAATTTAAGTTCTTCTCATAGTATGTTACCACCTCACATACAAATGAATATAATAATAATAATAATAACAACAACTTTCAGGCATAAGAACAACAATGCAATCCAGAGTGTATAAGGCCTGTGTTTTGAGTTTTTTTCTTATAGTAGGGGAATGGATTAGTGATGATACAGTCATAACTTTTTTTTTTTTTAAAGATTTTTTTTAATTTATTTGACAGAGAGAGACATACCGAGAGAGGGAACACAAGCAGGGGGAGTGGGAGAGGGAGAAGCAGGCTTCCTGCGGAGCAGGGAGCCTGATGTGGGGCTCGATCCCAGGACCCTGGGACCATGACCTGAGCCGAAGGCAGACACTTAACGACTGAGCCACCCAGGCGCCCCCAGTCATAACTTTCTTTTCTAGCCAAATCCTTGACAGACTCCAGGCAGAGTGTAATCTAGAGGATAATTTAAAGGTTATAAGATATACAAGTGGTATTTCCCTTTATTCTGGTTTTCTCTTTGGATTAATTCAGATGACCAGAGAGCTTTATTTTCTTTGCTTCAGAAGAATTGCAGTTCCTAAGTTTCTTTTATCTACTCGCTTAAAATTGAGGGTTGCAGTTAAGAAATTGTCATTTAAAACCTGCTGATGCATTTACTGTTGTTGAGGACATCGCTATAGTTAACTCATTGGTTCTTACATAAAGATGACTATATAGGATATTTTTCATTTAGAGTGTCATAAAAAGCATAGTTATTTTTATAACTGAACTGACCATACTGTCTTTGTTGTTCTGCCACAAAGCTTTCATTTTTGTTTTCCTATTTTATTGTGTCATTTGTGTAAGATGCCTCAAAACATGATAAATATTCTTGTGCTTCCAGGAAGACTTTTTTCATACTTTCCAAATATTAAAAAAATGTACCTAAATCACTGTCTGTCTAGTGTATTTACTAGTAAGATATAATATACATCCTCATTTCTTGCTAATTTTGTTCACATAATTTGTATTGCACTATTTTACATAGCATCAATTTAATGCCAAGACTACTGAAGTATTATTTTAAGTACTTATATTTTAATTGCAACAATATACTTACATTTTTTAATTTATATTACTGAATAGTTGTACATTGAGATACAAACAGCTTAATTATTTTTAATTCTAGAAAATTATATTTAAAAATTCTTTGTAACCTGTAATGACAATATCTTGGTCTTTGGTATGGAAGAATGAACTATGGTCACTGTTTTTCTCTTGTTAAACTCAAACTGTCTCTCATGATTCCTCTGATATCTTTATCTAAGATAATCAATGCTTTATGTTTGAAAACATCTCATTTTGGGTATATAATCTAGGTGGTAATTTAAATTAATTTATTTATAAATGTGTTTTTTGTTTTGTGGGTATATCACTGCTTTCTGTTTATAATATTTCTCAGTATTTGTTCATTTTTGTGATACTGTTCTTTATCTGGTAATTTGAGTAAATCCCAGTTGAATTATGTTGCCACATTATGTCTTCAAAAGGGCATAAAGTCAGTACACATGCTTCAGTAATATCTGGTTGTTTTACCCTTATGTTTCTAGTTGGCAATTTGAAATTATGGCTTCAACTGCACTTTAAATATGTGATAATAGCATGTGTTTCTAATAAGGGCCAGCACCATTTTGTTCAGATAGTGTGAATGGTTGTCACTCATATATGACAAATGCACCTTCATCTGCTTCTTTGATAGCCCCCTAAAAACCATACCCTCAAATCAGGCCGATGAAATTAGCTGCTGTGTAAATTGTGTGTCTGAGTGGTTCATTATCTAATCACCGTCAGAACCACAGTGATAAAGTAGATTGAAGCAGGGAAGAGGTCTGCCAGATGATTTCACCCACCCCCCCACCCCAAATCCGGTTTCCCTTGGAAACCCTAATAGTGCAGTTTAGAACTTCAGTCTCTCATGCCTGGAATTCAGTATCTTTTAATGTACCAAACCTGAAAATAGCAGTAGTTCTGGAGCATAATTTTCTTTCTGTAAAGATCATAATTTTATTTATTTCAATCAGGTTTTGAAATGTTGAGGCTCTTGAATTACTGTTTTGTTGCTAGTGCCCTAAATATTACTAAATAGGACAAAAATATATATATACTATGTCCTACTTGCAAGAATTCAGAATAATTTGAATAAGTTGTTAATTTTCTAGGAATCTTTAATAATGGCTTTCTGTATTGTTTATTGGATTGCTTCTCTTTAATTCATTTTAGGTGCTTTTGAAGATGATGATATCACGCATGTTGAAGGAAGTGTAGATCCTATTCGAGATATAGAAATAATACACGAAGAACTTCAGCTTAAGGATGAGGAAATGATTGGGCCCATTATAGATAAACTAGAAAAAGTGGCTGTGAGAGGAGGAGATAAAAAATTAAAACCTGAATATGTAAGTAAAAATTTACAGCTTCTTTGATACTTGAGTTCATTTTTTTATTAAAATTTTTAAAATAATGCATCTAATAAAATAAAATACCTAATATTGTTGTGGAATTTTAGAATCCAAGGATAAGTTCTGTTAAAAAATCATGGAAAAACTTCATTTTCTTTTGGCAACAAAGAAAGGGTCATTATGACAGGCTAAAGTGTTCTTAGCAAGGCATATTTAGCAGTAATATTGAGTGTTCATATGGTTTCTATGTATATTCTCAAGTTTTAATGTTAGAGAAGTGTAGTTTTATGATGAAAAACTTACGGATTTAGAGCAACAACTGAATATGAGTTTTGTGGATTTGAAGAAGTGATTTATACAAGGAATTGGTCTTCCATAGAGGTTGGCTGAATGAATGTACTATTAGAAAGATAATTTTAATCTTTATGGAGTGAAAACACGTGTCATTGTCTTTAATATTCAGATGTGTTTTTTATCATATTGTAGTGAGTAATTATTAGTAAAATATAATAAATGTTTCAAAATCAGTTTTGAAGCTTTTAGTTTAAGTGTGATCAAATGGTCTTTTACATTAAAAAACAATGGCCTTAATTATGTATTTTCTTGGGGCACCTGGCTGGCTCGGTGGGTGGAGAGTATGACTCTTGATCTTGGGGTTGTGGGTTTGAGCCCCATGTTGGGTGTAGAGATCATTTAAAATCTTTTAAAAAAAATTATATATTTTCACACTTACTAATATCTTCCCTAAACTGTATTTGCTTTTTATGTTTGTTTTTTTTTTTTTTGTCATGGGAAAGATTTTCTATCTTTTTAATTTTTCATGTATTTTTAATAGATGTGTTTATTTTTAATTTTCTTACTTCTGGAAACTGTTTATCTTTTTCCTTTTTTATTTATTTGTAATAAGTTTGGAAAACTCAGTCAATTAGGGAGTGCTCCACTTTTTTTTTTTGGTTAAAGATTTTATTTACTTATTTGAGAGAGAGCCAGGGGAGAGGCAGAGGGAGAAGGAGAGAATCTCAAGCAGACTCCGAGCTCAGCGCCAAGCCCACCGAGGGCCTTGATCTCACAGCCCCAAGATCATGACCAGAGCTGAAACCAAGAGTCAGACGCCTAACTGACTGAGCCACCCAGGCGCCCCAAGAGTTCTACACTCTTAAGGAAGAAATCAATTGCAGAATCAACCTCTAAAACTTGAGCACACTCTCAGTAAATTATGGTTGGCAGTGCCTGATCTTAAACAGGGAGGCGTGTGTTGGGCCACTGATTTCCTTAGTAGTCTGGAGCAAGCCCAATCATCTTACTTCTTTTAACATCATGGCTATTTCAGTTATTTCCTATTCATAGAGAATAGAGAAAGGAGAGAGATTTTTCTGAGTGAATTGTGTAAGATTTAGGACAGAGAAGGGGATTAAAAGTATGGGTATGAAAAATATTCCTTGGGCGCCTGGGTGGCTCAGTCGTTAAGCGTCTGCCTTCGGCTCAGGTCATGATCCCAGGGTCCTGGGATCGAGTCCCACATCGGGCTCCCTGCTCAGCGGGAAGCCTGCTTCTCCCTCTCCCACTCCCCCTGCTTGTGTCCTGTTCTTGCTGTCTCTCTCTGTCATATAAATAAATAAAATCTTAAAAAAAAAAAAAAAGAAAAATATTCCTTTTTAAAAAGGAAAAAAGGTTGTGAGAAAGATGTTGGGATTGAAAGCAATTCATCTGCCCCAAACAGCATGGTTACTGATTAGAATAAATTCTTAAGCAGTCATCCCTTAGTTTATTGAAACTTACTGACACCCTTATGTCTTTCAGAAGCATTACTATCCTAAAAATAAAGTTATCAATGTTGCTTTTTTAAAAAAATTTTATTTTATTATGTTATGTTAATCACCATACATTACATCATTAGTTTTTGATGTAGTGTTCCATGATTCATTGTTTGCATATAACACCCAGTGCTCCATTCAATACATGCCCTCTTTAATACCCGTCACCAGGCTAACCCATCCCCCCACCCCCTCCCCTCTAGAGCCCTCAGTTTGTTTCTCAGAGTCCATAGTCTCTCATGGTTCGTCTCCCCCTCGGATTCCACCACCCTTCATTTTTCCCTTCCTACTATCTTCTCTGTCTCTCTCTCTTTTTTTTTTAACATATAATGTATTATTTGTTTCAGAGGTACAGATCTGTGATTCATCAGTCTTAACACAATTCACAGTGCTCACCATAGCACATACCCTCCCCAATGTCCATCACCCAGCCACCCCATCCCTCCCACCCCCCACCACTCCAGCAACCCTCAGTTTGTTTCCTGAGATTAAGAATTCCTCATTATCAGTGAGATCATATACATGTCTTTCATCAATGTTGCTTTTTACTGAAATGGGAAAAAGGGACATCAGGTTCTTCTTAAATTCTTGGGCTACCATTTCCTGGCTTTTCCTCTCAAAGAAAACTAGAATGTTGAGTGCTATTTTTAATTCCTTGTTAACAGATTTTCTTCTTGTTTCTAAACATATTCCTAAAATTTCTGTACATGATTTGAAAGCATCGCTTGGACTTGTGTTTACAGAAAAATCTGAACACCTTTTCCCCATTCATTTTTCCCTTTCCCCATTCAGCTCTTTTGGATAGATGGAAAGCATTATAAGCTAATTTTCTTGTTTCCCAAAACTGTGATCATTCCATTGTTTACTTCCCTCATATTAGATTCCACTGCTTCAGAATAAATTATAGATCAGTGTTCCTTAACCTTTTTTTTCATTATCACATCCCTAAGGAAAAAAATTAATTAAAATTCAATTTAAATTAATTAATTTAATTTCTCACTACTGAGAGAAATTAAATACTAATGAGTCAGGATTTGTTGGATAGGGTTGAGGTTGGAGGGCCACAAGCCATTTTAATAACGAAGTATTTTTCACCCATAGGAATCAATCTTTTGCCCCTCTGTAAGTAATATCGCCCTCACTGAGAGTGTATGCTATAGATTCTTGTAGCAAACCCGATACTGGTAAATATAGTAAAACACATGGCTTTTAGAACCTTTTTTTTTTAGTTGTTAGCAAAAATAGGATTTGGGTTGAATCAGTAAATCAATTTGAAGAGAATTAAGATCTTTTACAGTACTGAATCATTTGGTGCAGGGACATATTATTTTTCTTATTTTTTGAGCCAGGCACTGTTGGACACTTTTTATATATGTTATCTTATTTACATACTTATATATGTAAGTATATATATACTTACAACATGCAAGTATATATATTATCTCCATGTTAGAACTGAGGAAGCTTAAATTTCAAGAGGTTTTATGAATTGCTCAAGATTTCATGCTTAGTGGAAGACGTTAGGAGAAGGAAGGGAAAAATGAAGGGGGGGGAATCAGAGGAAGAGATGAACCATGAGAGACTATGGACCTGAGAAACAAACAGGGTTTTAGAGGTGAGGGGGGAGGGGGGATTGGTTAGCCCGGTGATGGGTATTAAGGAGGGCACGTACTGCATGGAGCACTGGGTGTTATACGAAAACAATGGATCGTGGATCACCACATCGAAAACCAATGATGTATTGTATGGTGACTAACATAACATAATAAAATTAAATTAAAAAACAAACAAAAAACAAAACAAAAAAGATTTCATGCTTAGTAAATTGTAGACCAAGTTTTTTCAGCCAGATCAGTCTGACTACAGGACCAATAAGGTTTTTTTTGTTTTTTTCTTTTTTAAGTAAGCTGTAGGCCCAATATGGGGCTTGAACTCATGGCGTTGAGATCAAGAATCGATGCCCTACTGAAAGCCAGCCAGGCACCCCTGTCTTTTTTTTTTTTTTTTTTTTTTGTAAAATTCCAAAAAAATTGTATTGACCTCATATGTATTTAAAAAATAGTTGTAAAATAAAGGCTAGCAAAACCTACTTGCATGTCAAGAAATAGAACATTATTAGCACCCAAAAATATCCCCATTACTTACCACTTTACTTAACACTCTTCATCTTCCCACAGCTAACCACAGTTCTGAAATTTATAATAATAATGTCCTTGCTTTTTTATACCAGTGTATGTGCCACCTAAAACAGTATGAATTCTTTTTTCCTGATTTAAAACTTTATATAGTGTCGTGTTGTATGTATTTATATGAGCATTTTTCACTCAACATTATTTGATATTGTGTACTCATTCATGTTGCATTTACCTTTAATTCATTTGTTTTCCTTACACTAAAGTATTTTATTGGAAGAATATATCATAATTAAAAAATATTTTTTACTGTCACTGGGCATTTGAATTTTGCCCCCCAAGTTTTTGATAATTATGAGCAATGCAGCTGTGAACATTTTTTTACATCCTGGTGCACATAAGGGTAGTTCAAGGCATGTATCTAGAAGTAGGAGTGTATATATTCCTTCAACTTTCCTAGATAACACTGTTTTCTTAGTGTATGAGAGTTTATCCTGTTGTCAACACTTGGTATTGCCAGATTTTTTTTTTCATTTTTGCAATTCGATACCTGTGTGATAGTATGGTCATGGTTCTAATTTGCAGTTCTCTATTTAAGATTGGAGATCTTTTTTTTTTTAGTATTTGTTGACTCTTGGATTTCCTCTTTTGTGAAGTACCAGTTCTAATTTTGCCCATTTTCTGTTGGATCAGTGTCTTGTTCTCATTACTTTGTTAAAGTTACATATATATTCTGGATACTAATCATTTGTTTTAAATGGATTGCAAGTATCTTCTCCCATTCTGTGGCTTTTGTTTTTGCTCTTTTTATGGTATCTTTTGATGAAGATTTAATTTAACTAAGTCTTAATTTTTAAGTATAGTGCTTTTTGTGTCTTGTTTAAGAAATCTTTCCTACCTTAAGGTCATCAAGATGATCTTTTATGTTCTAAAAGTCATAATTATTTTACTGTTCACATTTAGGTCATTAACTACCTGGAATTTATTTTTTGTAAGTAGTATAAGGCAGGTATTGATTTGATTTTTTTACCCCATATGGAAAACGTGTTATTACAGCACCATATTTTAAAAAGACTGTCTTTCCCTACTCCCAACTGAAGTGCCTCCTCTATCGTATATCAAAGAGCTGTGGCATCTTACCTCTTTCCTGAGGATTGACAGATGACCCCAGGTAATAGTAGCCAAAAGCAACAGTGGGATGGTCAACACTTTTGAGTGGTGAAAGTGAGAAGGGGAAGATAGAATGAGGGGTTGATATACAGAGTCTGGCCTTATGTGTGTTCACCAAATCATTCCTATACTTTCCTCATCCCATGCTGTCCCTGTGTCTAGTCTAGATCAGGGACAATTAAAATGTGGTCCTCAGACTAACAATATTACCATCACCTGGGAGCTTGTTAGAAATGGAAGCTACAGATCTTCTAAATCAGAATGTCTGAGGATATGTTTTGACAAGCTCTCTTAGTGGTTCTTATGCTTGCTAAAGCTTGAGGTTCACTGCTATACAGCGGGCAACCCTTCTTCCCCCAAGGGTAGAGTGGCTTAGGCATCCCCACCTCCAGCCCTCTTCTTGTTGTGGTGCTGCCTCATAATCTTATTAGGTCCTTGGTATTATATGGTATTTCCTCCGTTTAGACCTGTTTTACAGTTGTCATTAGAGAAGTTAACTCTGAATTGCTTAGTTCATTATTATTGAAAATGGGGGTCTTGGCAGAGATACAAATGTAGGGATCCAAAGGTGCACCTGCACCCCAATGTTTCTAGCAGCAATGTCCACAATAACCAAACTGTGGAAAGAGCCCAGATGTCCATCGACAGATGAATGGATAAAGAAGATGTGGTATATATGCACAATGGAATATTATGCAGCCTTCAAAAGGAATGAGATCTTGCCATTTGCAACGACATGGATGGAACTGGAGGGTGTTACGCTGAGCGAAATAAGTCAATCAGAGAAAGACAATGATATGATTTCACTCATGTGTGGAATTTAAGAAACAAAACAGAAGAGCATAGAGGAAGGGAGGGAAAAACAAAACAACATGAAATCAGAGAGGGAGACAAAACATAAGAGACTCTTAACCATAGGACACAAACTGAGGAGTTGCTGGAGGGGAGAGGGGTCAGAGGATGGGGTAATTGGGTGATAGGCATTAAGGAGGGCACGTGATCTAATGAGCAGTGGTGTTATATACAACTGATGAATCACTGAATTCTACCTTTGAAACTAATAGTACACTGTATGTTAATTGAACTTAAATAAAATAAAATGTTTTAAAAATGCAAAGGAAAAGAAAATGGGGATCTCGGGGCACCTGGGTGGCTCAGTCAGTTAAGGATCCAACTGTTGATTTCAGCTCAGGTCATGATCTTAGGATTGTGAGGTGGAACCTGCTTAAGGTTCTCTCTCTCCTTCTTCCTCTGACCCTCCCGCCCTCTAAAAAATAAATAAATAAAAATTTAAAAAGAAATTAAAAAAAAAAAAAGAAAATGGAGGTCTTCTCCTAAAATTTTACCAACAATTTCCCTGATACCATGATATAACAGTATGACAATGGTGAGGATAGAAACCAACTTAACCAGGGAATGATGTTTGAAGGTAGATTAATTTTGTAAGTAGTTGGTTTATTTTTATATTTTACTTTTTGCCTTAAAAAAAAAAAAGCAAGTCACACCCATATTTGTAGTAAAACAAGTATGGAAACACCCTCAATCATGTTAATAGTAAACATCTGGAAAGTTTAAAAAGTTTTAAGAATTAAGTATTTGGAAAGGGAAGTGGATGATTAGGGTGAATACTTTGAGTATTTACACACTACACCTCTCTGTTACTTGACTTTTTTTCATAACAGTGTATTATTTTTTTTTAATTTAGAAAAAAGGTCTAAGGAAATTATTTCTTTTAGGTGGCCTTCCAAAGAGTTAAATGCATATGCATTGTCCTTAGCTGTTTCTGATCTGTATTCATCAAACTATAATTTTAGCTTTGTACTGGAGAAAGATTTTTGAAGTTTCTGTCTGAACTTGGAAAAGGAATATGATGGGAGATGTGAAGCTGGAAGAGATTGACATATGAGAAGTTATAGGCTTTAGGATCAATTCCATCTTCACTTACCTGAAAAATTACGTGGACAATGTAATTTATAAGCAAAGGTTAAGAAAAAGCTCCTTATGAGTTTTCTTAAGACTGTTCCATTTGGAGTTGCAAAGCCATTTTGAGTCAAATATGAGACCCTTTGCCTTTTCATCTAAGCTTAGGTTAAAGTCTTAGATTGGGTTTCCTCAGAAGTAGACACCGGGGCAAGGATTGGAGTGTAGGTGGTTTCTTTGGGAGCTATTTTAGGAGGCACTTCAGGGAATGAGGAATTAAGACCAGGAAGAGAAGGAAACTGAGTTTAATTCTGTTACATATTGTTTAATATGTAAACAAGCAGGTAGAAACTTGAACAGCTGGGGCTCAGTCCTGTTAGGGACCTCTGAAAAACAGTGTAGAAAATGTCTTATAGTTTTTCTGTTGGAATGATGAGGAGGCTGGGGTGATTATCAACTAATTTCCCTCAGTCATTGGTTTTGGGCTGCTCCTAGGGTTGTTAACTCCCTGGCACCTGATGTCTGTGTGCTCTAAGCATGGCACTTAGGCAGAGTTATAGATCCTTACAGCAAGAAGCCATTAGCATGTACTGGACCTGTGAGGGCAAAGGGGATATGGACAGCCAACAGTCTCTGCTGTACATTCCTTCACCCAATGTGCTTTAAATTTTTTGTCCTAATCATTGTATTTATTTTTGGTTATTTTTGGGGATCACAAGTTTAATTTGGTGATGCTTTATATTTTTCCTTGCTTCTGATTTATCTCTAGTTTTCCCAAGACAGTACCTATGGGATTATATTAACTATTTCTTATAGGGGAGTTCTAAAAAAAATGTTTCCTTACATTCTCTAACAAATGGTCCAAAGGTATAAAATGATTGGCGGGACTTTGATTGGACATAGATCCTAGGCTGTAAAAGAGATAACTACTTGAAAGTTATAAAAAAAAATTAGGTAGATCATTTTGTTTACTAGTTACCTGAATATTCCTTAATATTCACTCAAATGTGTCTATTTTCTAGATAATCTTTCCAAAAATGCAACATTCCAAGCCTCTCTTCTTAGGAAGTTTCCATTTTCTAGATTTGAATGTCATTTGTATTTTTATGTAAATAAGCAGGAAAAACTTAGAACTTTTTAATGCTAAAACAGAATCTCTCCTAAGTGTAAGGTGGATATATTCTGACATAAAGTCATCTTTTATAGTGGGTCTTGCTGTCTGTGGTAAAACCGAGGCACTAAAGAAGGCAGGTGTGTGATAAACATTTCCTATTGGTATTAACTAGCCAAGTGAATTAGTTTCCTAGGGCTGCCATAACAAATCCTACAAACTGGATTAAAACAATAGAAATGTGTTCTTTCAAAGTCTAGAGACTAGAAGTCTGACATGAAGGTGTTGGCAGGGCCATGCTTCCTTTGAACCTTCCTGAGGAGAATCCTTTCTTGGCTTTTCAGCTGCTGGTAGCCCTAGACATTCCTTGGCCTGTGGCTGTATAGCTCCAGTCTCCGCCTCCCATCTTCACGTAGTCATCCTCTCTCTGTGTTTCTGTCCGGATTTCCCTCTTATAAAGACACCGGTCATAATTGGGCTGAGGGCCCACCCTACTCCAGTATGGTTTCATCTTAACTAATTCTCATTTAAGGTCACACTCTGAGCCCCAGGGGTTAGGACTTCAATGTATCTTTCTGGAGGATGGTTTATGATATAACATTAACACTAGGGCATTAAGATCAGGGTTTTTTTTTTTTTAAGATTTTATTTATTTCTTAATTTGAGAGAGAGAGAGAGTTTGTGCACAGGTGTGTGCACACATTCACACATGCGAGAAGGTGGAGGGGCAGAGGTAATCTCAAGCAGACTGCCCTGATGCGGGGCTCAACCTTTGGGACCCTGAGATCATGACCTGAGCCAAAATCATAAGTTGGACCTACTGAGCCACCCAGGTGCCGCCAAGGTAAATCTATTTTAAGTGTGTATACATTTCATTTGGAAAGACAACATTTGGAAAATGTAAGTAGAAGTCTTTAAGGAATGATTTATTTTGTATTGATCAATTATTTGGAAATTGTCACACTTAAAAAATATTCATAGAACTAACAGTTAATTAATTAGACAACCAAAGAAGGCAACCAGAAATTGTAGTTGAGTCTTTTTTTTCTGTCAGTATCTCTGAGTTAAATAATTAATGTCCTCCAAAAGATATAGCTGTTAGCAGATATCTTCTCATTATCTTAAAGATACTTACATATGTAATAGGTATATTTTTCACTAAAATCAAAAGATTCAAAAGGGTATACTGTAAAACATAATGCTCTCACTTCTGTCTTCTCATTTACACTTTTTTCCTCATTAGAGTTTATATATCCCTTGAGAACTATTCTTATATGACTTAAAAGATTGTTTTCTGAAAGAAAAAGATATTACAACGTGGTGAAGCTGAACTACATTCATTCATCTTTCTCCCCATTGTCTCTGTTTTCATAGTCTCTACCTCAGTTAATGGAACCCAATTGTTTGAACTGAAACCCAATATCTGACTCCTCTTTCTCCCATTATATCCCATCCTATTGATTTTATCTCCTGAATATTCCCTATATCTCTTCCTCCTTATTTTCATGACTTTTTCAGTTTAGGCTTCATTATGCTTCACTTATTTTTGCAGCTTAACTGACTTCTTTGCCCTTCTTGCCCTTGTTTTCCACAAATAACAAAGTACAGATCTAACTATGTTGTTCCCTTGATTAAAATATCCCACCATCTTCCTGTGAAGATACTGCCAACATAAAGTTCGTGGCTCACAGATTTCTTTGTGATTCAGCCTTGCCTGACTTAACACTTTCTCAGCTTGCCTGACAGTGAACTAGTAAACATTTTGGTTTCGCATGAGCTCATTTACTAGAACTCTCCTCTTCTGCTGCCCCTCCATTCTTGTTTCCTAGTCATCTTTTCAGACACAGCCTACAGCAGAAGTTTCCTACACTTTAAAAAATGTTTTGATTATGATGAACTGTATATAACATAAAATTTACAACTTTAACCATTTTAAGTGTACAATTTAGTGGCATTAAGTACATTCACAATGTTATACAACTTTTACCACTGTCCATTTTCAGAATTTTTTCATCATCCCAAACTGAATCTCCTCCTCCCCCTCCCAGCCCTTGGCAACCTCTCTTCTTCTTTCTCTATGAATTGCCTATTCTAGGTCCCTCATATAAGTGGAATCATAATTTTTGTCCTTCTGTGTTTGGCTTATTTCATTTAGCATAGTGTTTTCAAGGTTCATCCATTTTGTGGCATGGATTGGAATTTCATTCCTTTTTAAGGTTGAATAATATTATATTTATGTACCACATTCTGTGGGCATTTGGATTGTTTCTACATTTTGGCTATTGTGAGTAATACTATTATGAGCATTATTGTACAAGTACATTGTGGTTATAACATTTTTGAAGAGATCTCCATTGAAAATAGTCCAGAAGGAAATACTAACTGATAGTAGTGGATTAGAGAGATAGTTATGAGTGCTTCCTCAAATAATTTTCTTTTTTAATTTTATTGCTTTTATAAAATAAATTTATGGAAATGAACCCCAAAGTTAAAAAAATATTAAATATAACAACCCATTTAGAAATACATGAACCAGGAATGTGATTAGAAATTATCGTAGTTCATTATTTGAGTCTACATAATACACATATCCCAAAACTAGAAAAGAGGTTATAAGATTTTCAAAATTAGAATGACAAGTTGCTTAATTTAATGTGGCAATACCAATGTGAGAGTCAAACTATGCTAGGTAAGACTTTTATGGGTTTAGGAGAAATGACTATCATAGTAAGTATTCTAAGCATAAATGAGGTATTTTTGACAATGATGCTCTTAGACAGCAGTGGGAAGGATTGAGGCAAAGTGTCTCCTTTTTCTTGAACTGGGATGACAAGAATGAGGGTATAAATGTAACTGACCAATTTAATGATCATCTTAACACTTTGTAAGGTATTTTACTTTCTCAGTTTATAGTCATTATTTTAAGCAAATCATTGTTTTTCTTTTAAGGTTTTAGGGAAAATTTTTTGACTTATTTGGTAATATGTGAACATACAGGTAAGATCTGCTAAAGATGAAAATCTTCTGAGTGATTTAATCTCAGAAGTTTTATGGGTATTTTTGTAATGTTTAGTCATAAGGACCAAAGATTCAACTTAGGCTATTTCAAGAAATGGGTTATTTTTAAAATACAAGGCAATAAGGGAAATGGAAATCCAAAAATGTTTATCAAGATCAGGACGTGTAGTATAGCCAGGCCTTTTGGAGTATAATTGTAAATCAGCCCAGGGCAGCACCCAGGAATTCAGAAGTCTGCACCTTCTCTGTGTGGTGCCCTGCCATTTATGTAACTCAGATGGTCTTCATTTCTGCTTCACTAGAATTCTCCTTTTTTTTCTGCTACCACTAGAGTTCATCTGCCGTTTTATATGTTGTTTTTATTCCTGATTTCTGCTTCTTCATAATTTCTCCTTCTAATTAACCTATTTATCACATCATATAGTTCACTCTGTCTTATGCTCATTCAGTGTATCTTTGCAGCTTAAGTCTCCAATTGTCTTATCTCAGTATTTCCTTATCCTGATTCCTGAGAGCAAGCATCTGATTGCCTCAGTTTATTCCATTTTGGCAGAGTTTTTGTCGCCTAAGACCACTTCATAGGTCAAGTACCCAGCAATTCCAGCCAGGAGACTGTTTGGGTAGGACTGTTTCCTCTGCAGAACCTGTGGACTGAGCCACATTCCTTGAGGAGGAACTGAAATGAGAGTAAAGCCATGTTGAATAGTGTGTTTGGTATATTGCGTAAAATGGTAAGACTTGGCACGTTATAGGCCCTCAGTGCTCACTGTTATTTATTTGAGGACAGCAGTTAGGAAGTGCGAAACTGTTTTGAGACTTGCAGAGTAACACGAAACAAAAATGAAAGAATGTATTGTGTTTGGGGCAAAGGTCAGGAGGATTAGACTCATTGAGGCCGTCATCAACTTTATATATACCCTGAAGGGAATGAACTCCTAAATGAACTGATGCTGTGGTACATATGTTATAGGCATACTTTCCTGGCTCTGCCCACCTGTCCACTTTCTCCTTGCTTCTAGTCAAGAAAACACAGATGGAGAAATTTAAAATAGGACATCTTGGTATCCCCATAAACTCATTGTTACTGGCCTCAAGTGAGCCCTCACCCGTATCAGTTTCTTATTTGCCCTCCTGCTCTCTGCTGCAACTGCTTCCCTGTTCTCAGACCTCTTATTTATGCCCACTTCCTGTTTCATCCATCCCTACCTTCAGCAGATGACCTTGCCTCCAATTTCAGAGATCAAAATAAAAGCTACCAGACAGGAATTCACTCGATTTTCACTCCTCTTATCTGTGGCTAGTTATTCCAGTCGTCTGGATCCTATCATGTCCTGACTTTTCGGAAACCTACACTATTAGTCATCCTTTTTTTTTTTCCCCTTCAGTGCCTTTAAATTATTTCATTGAGATAAATTCGCATATCATAAAGTTTACCCTTAATATTCAGTGGTTTTAGTGTATTCACAAAGTTGTGTTTTGATCACCAATAATCCCTTCTTTCTTGTATATACAACTTGCCCCTCTCAAGCCAGATTGTTTTCATTAACTATTTAAAGATGGCCTTTTTAATCTTGGTGGTGGGGGGGACTTCTTCCTTAATACCACACGCCTTATCTTCATTTACCATATTTTCACTACCCTCCTTCTTAAAAACCTCTTGAAAGAGTTCTTTTTTCTACCTCGTAATAACTCAGTCTAATCTATCTGGTTTACCTGCCCATCACACTCAAACAGGTTTCACCAGGGTCATCAGTGACTTTTGCATTTTTAAATCTAATGGACATTTTCAGTTATAGTGATTTTTCAGTAGCCCTCCTTCTCTAGCAACTTCTGTTTCTTTTGCAGGCTCATCCTCTTAATATCTTTGTTATTAAATATTGGCATTACTTAAAATTGAATCTGAGGCTCTCTCCTCTCAGTTTTCTGTCTATGTGGTATCATCCATATCCATTGTTACAATTACTGTTTAAATACAAATAACTTCCAGATTTGTATCTCTAGCCCTTCTCTGTACTTGGAGCTCCAGACTAATATATTTCATTCCTGACTTTGACATCTTATGGATTTCTCAAAGATATCTCAGAGTTGGCACATCTAAAATCAAACTCAAGGGTCCCCTCCTTCACATCTGATTCTCTTCCACAGGTTTTTATTTCAGTGAAATGTACCGCTATCTATTAGATTATGCAAACCAGAAACCTAGTCATCTTCGACAGTCTCTTCCCATCATTTAACATATTTAGTCTGTCACTGAATTCTGGCAATATGTAGATATATGGATATAATAATATGCCTATATTTTCTTGTATGTGTAGAGATAGAGAAAGGATAAAACAAATGTGGCAAAATGTTACATTAATGAATCTGGATGTACAGACATTTCTCTATTTTCTTGTAGCTTTTCTTAAGCTTAAAATTATTTCAAAATAAAAAAACAAATAAAATGTTTTATGATTTAATGTATAGAGATAGATACAGTGAAAATATATGACAATAATAGCACAATCAGTGGGAGAAGGCAATAATAGAGTGAAAGAGTAGAGTAATAATACTCCAGTTAAAGAGTTTTTGGCTCCTCAAATAGTTAAATTTCGTTAAACATAGAATTACCGTATGACCCAGCAGTTAAATTCTTGGATTGATATTTCCAAAAGAATTTAAAACAGGTACTCAAACAAATATATGTACATGCATATTCACAGCAGTGTTATTCACAATAGCCAGAATGTGGAAAACAGCCCAAATGTCCATCAGGGATGAGTGGATAAATAAATTGTGGTATATACATATAGTGGAATGTTATTTACCCATAAAAAGTAAATGAGTACTAGAGAGAGACAAGCCAAGAAACAGACTCTTAACTATAGAGAACAAACTAATGGTTATCAGAGGGGAGGTGGGTGGGGTGTTGGGAGAAATAGGTGATGAGGATTAAGGAGGGCACCCGTCGGTCATGAGCACTGGGTGATGTATGGAATTGTTGAGTTACTATATTGTACACCTGAAACTAATCTACAACTGTATGTTAACTATATTGGAATTTTTTAAAAAGAAAAAAAAACAAAACAAAAAGTAAATGACTACTGATGCTAGATGTGGGTCAACCTTGAAGACATTAAGCTAAGTGAAAGAACTCAGACACAAAGGTCATATATTGTATGATTCCATTTGTGTGAAATCTCCTGAATAAGTAAATTTCATAGAGACAGAACTGCAGATTGGTGGTTGCCAGGGACTAGGGGAAGGGGAGAATGGGAAGAAACTGCTCAGTTTCTTTCTGAATTCTTTCTTCTTTCTGAGATTTTATTTTGGTGTGATAGAAATGTTTTGGAAGTAGATAGAGGTGAGAGGTCCGTAACATCGTGAATATACCAAGTTTTTAGTACTAAACTACTTAAGAATAATTGATTTTATGTTTATGTGAATTTATGTGAATTTTACCTCAATAGATTTTTTAAAAATTAAATAAGACAAAAAATGTCAAATTGGATTTCAAAAGCCTACCTCTGTGCTGCTTATAAGACACACATCTTACATGGAAATGCAAAGGTCCAAGAAGAGTTAAGATGGTCTCAAAGAAAAATAGAGTTAGAGGATGTGGTACACATGAACCTTATATCAAGATTATTCTAAAGCTGCAGTGATTAAGACAGTCAAGGATAGACAAATTGATCATGGAACAGAATGGTTATATAGATACAAATTTGATTTGTGGTGAAGATGGTACTGCAGAGTAACAGAAATGAATGATTTTCTTAAGAAATGGTGTTGGGTCAGTTATATATCCTGTGGGAGAGAAAATAAATCCTCGCCCACCTCACACTGTACAAAAAAGGTAAAGTCTACATAGAGTAAAAAGTGAAAATGAAACTCTTACGGAATAAAATATCTATTATATAGCATAAAATATTTTCATCACCCTGTAATAGACAAATATTTTTTAAACAAGATACAAAAAGCAGTAATCATAAAGGAAAAGATTTTATTTTTTTAAGGATTTATTTATTTTAGAGAGAGGGAGAACACTCTCGCGTGTGCATGTGGTGGGGAGGGGCAGAGGAAGAGGGAGAGAGAGAGTCTCAGGCAGACTCCCCCCTGAGCGTGGCGCCTGATGTGGAGCTTGATCACCCCCTGAGCCAAAACCAAGAGTCGGACACTCAACCGACTGTGCTACCCAGGTCCCCCTAAGGGAAAGGTTTTAAAATTGTACTATATTCACATTAAGACTTCCGTTAAACAAGAGAGGGAAAAGCTACAGAGTGAAAGAAGATATTTGCAGCATATAACAAAGAACTTGTCTATAGAATATGCAGAGAGCTACAAATAAATAAGGAAAAGACAGCCCATTAGAAAAGTGGGCAAAAGATTTGAACATGTACTTCATGCAAGAGGAAATCCTCCATTAATCATTAGGGAAATGCAAATTCAGACTACAGAATGATACCACACCTTAAATTAAGAACACTGACAATACCAAATGTTGGAAAGAAACTGATTAGCAATATATACTAAATTTGGGTAAATGTTTGACCTATGATAGAGCAATGCATGTACAAATTTACCAAAATACATGTACAAGAATGTTTATGGCAGCTTTATTCATAATAGCTTTTAAAGTATAAACAATCCTAAGTGTCCAACAGTGGAATGGATAAATACACTGTGAAATATTCATACAGGGAAATATTACATGGCAAAGAAGATAAGTACTACTGCTATTTCTAACAACATGGATGAATTCCACTTATGTTGAACAAAAGAAGCTAGACACAAGATAATGCATAATGTATGATTCTATTTCTATAAATTTCAGTAACAGGCTAATTTGTGATTCAAAAAAGCCAGGATAGTGAATATCTCTGGAGAAGAATGAAACATTGTGACTGCATTGCTAATAGTATTGTGTATATTGATCAGAGTAGTTATAGGTGTGTGTTCATTCTGTGATACTTCATCAAGCTATATACTTATGTAGTTTACACTGAGTATGTTTGATACTTTAGTATAACCCTTTCTCAAGTTTGACATTCAAACCACTGATTGTCTTCTGCTTGTATCAGTTGAATTTTCAATTTGGATTTTTATTTTCCTACTTTTATTTCCTACTTTCTACTTAGATTTTGGTTTCCTTATAAATTTTTCTTAGTTTGTCAACTCTCTTAACATTTCATCCATTTTTTTCTGACATTACTCTTCTCTCTTTATGGCCTCATGCTCCTGTTTCATAGATGCTCTATCTTTTTGCATTCTGCCAAGTATGCCACATAATTCATTAAGAGGGTATGTGTGCACGCACACATGCGTGATCATTTTCTGCTTCCTTTCTGACGTTCCTTATTCAGTAGCCTTTTTGTTAAAATCAAATTTGTGGACTCCACACCTCACCCCCACCATACTTCCTTGAACATGGTAAAATCCATTCAAACTGATTTACAGGGATCATATAGGATTGTTGCCTTCTTCTTTTTAGTAATGTTCAAATCCTCTTGAAATCTATACCTCAAGAATGAATTGGGTGTCCATTCTGGTTGCCACTCAGTTTATGGCCAAAAGGCCAAGAGCTTTGCTGTGTTAAGTTCTCACTGTTTACTTCAGTGAGAACTGAAGTAACAGTTACATAACCAAAAACCCACAACTACCAACATACATTCTACCCCCATTATTGGTAGAATTAACCTATTATTTTGATTCTTGGATGATAGCTTCCTTACATATGCATGCACGTGCACACACACACACACACACAGAGCCATGCAGAGCATTGCTGCCAATTGGCTTAGTTGAGTCTTTTGTTGATTCTTTACTGGGAGTTTTAGTCACTGAAGTATATAAAAAGATGGTAGTCAAGGATCAGTACTGTGGTCTCCATAAACAGCATTCATTTAGTAGAGCAACAAATGTTTAATATTCTGATTCAGGCAGATCCTAAATATCAAGTTAGAATATACAATGAAGGTCTGTTTCGTGAGAGAAAACAGATTGATCTGTCCTCAACTTGGGATATTTAAAGGGGATACTCTGGGTTGGAGCAAGAAGAAGCTGTATTACTGGACTCCTAGCCAGACTTTTTGAGCTGAAGCCCTGACCCCCATTATTTTGGTCTGAGTGCATTGTTGACTGTGTGTTAGTTAAAGCCACCTAACCAGCACAGATCAGCTCATCTGGGTGTAAGCATCAGGTATTGGGATAGTGGATTTGGCTAGAGAGAAGTATCAGACTTGGAAGCTATAATTATTACAGAATAAGAGTGAGTCACCTTGATAAATTGCCAGGTCTTATCTATTTAGTCATCAAATTTTAGGATTACAGATGGTGAGCAGTGAATAGATGAAGCCTCCCTTCCCCCTCACACTGTAAATATCTTTATTTCTTTTCCTATTGTAAAGATGAACTACAACAGCATTGTAGTTTTAAAAAAGAAGGCAGAAAGGTAAAGCTTCTCTGGTATCCAATCTTCTAGAAATTTCTATTGCTAACAATTTGGTATGGCATCTATCTAGTTTCGTTATTTGAGTGCATTTGTTTGTATGTATTATATATAGTTTCAAAACCACAATTGGGATCACATTATACATTCTGCCATAAATAATAATACTTAGTACCTATTGAGCATTTACTATGTGCCTGGAGCTGAGGCAGTTACTTTACACATATTTTCTCATTTAATCCTCATAATCACCATGTGTTGAATTGGAGTTATCCCAATTTTACAAAAACAAAATTAAAGATGTTAACTGTCCCAAAGTTATACAGGTAGAAAGTGGCAGAGCCAGAACTCAAACCCAAATCTTTTTGATGGCAAAATTCATATTCTTAACTTTATTTCGTTGTTCTGAACCTGCTTTTTTCACTTAGCAATGCATTAAATTGGACATTTTCCCATGCAAATGTACATACAGCTATGTCTTGTCTTAATGGATAAAAACCGTTCTGTTATATGAATGTCCCATAATTCATTAGCAAATCTCCAGTTAATGGGTTTTTAGGTTGTTCCTAATCCAAATCTCTCTTCTTGTGCTAGTATCACACTATTCTAATTACTGTAGTTTTATGGTTTAATACATAGCAAGGCAAGTCATGTATTTTTCTCTCTAAATATTTTTTACTCTCAAGCAGTTCATTTTTTTTTTTAGAATAATGATATATTCAATTTGTAACATTCTCCAACATCCCTGTTATGATTTTAAGTAGAATTGTGTTATATGTTGTGGCTATAATTTTTATCAGCATGGTGTTGATCAGTACAGATGAATTTTGAGTGAGGGTCTGGCCGAAACAAGTTTTAAGTTAGTGTCTCTGGTCCTCAGGTCTGGGAGTCTATGGACCTAGAACATATACTTAATTGGCTGTTGTTGGGGCATTTGAATATTGCTACAAAGTCACTCATAACCCAGGTTCTTGGATTTGGGGATGATGAATTCCTCTTAAAAGCATTTGGAAGATATGTGCCATCATCCCTCAAAGGCACATAAACATAGAACTTTATATATAATTTCAGGGTGTTAAGGAACCCCTGAAATCTAGTTATGGGTCACAGATTAATAATTCTTGCTCTGGAAACTGAAGAATACCAAAATAGAGAAGTCTAGTATGTAGTCTTGGAAAGTCAGTTATGTTATTGCGTGCAAAGAAAAATATGATTTTTGTAATACATGGATTGACAATCAGGTATTATTAATCCCGATAGTAAATTTCCCTGATGACCTTGGACCAAGAATGAGGACCTGGAATAACAACCTTGGGAATAACTAGGCTAATCAAAGAGCAGTTGGAAAAACAGTGAGGAAGACAAATAGGCCAGGGTGATTGGGCAGAACATGAATTTCTGAGTCACTTAGACCTGAACTTGAATCTTAGCTCTGCCACTTACTGGCTATGGGAATTTAGGCAAATCACATGTTCTCTGTGAGCCTAAATACATTACAATTGCTATTAACAACAATAATAAAATACATCAAGAAAATAGAGCATTTCTTAAGTTAAATGTGAGACTATTAGTAAGAAGAGTCAAAGCATATGAGTGAGGAATTCAAGGTGAGTTTGGATTTTCTTTTTAGTTAAAAGGTAGTTGTTCAGTAAAAACTAGTTCTTGTAGAATGTGAAGACTAGACGTCTGAATTGAGATTTCACTAAGAAAGCCAATACTGTTGGTAAACCTTCAGAAATTTGAAGAAAAGGACTAATGAACAGCATTCAGATTGGAGAAGATGTCTATATGCGTTAAGGGAGTACCCAAGAGATCGTGTTGCCGTTTTGTAGACGACTGGTATTTAATCTTTCAACCATCATAATAACAATGGCACCAGCACACATTTACTGAGAACTTACTCTTTGCCGAGCACTGTGCTAAACACCTTATATGCATTCTCTCTCTTGATCTTCACGACAACCCCCCGGAGTAGATAGTGTCATCATCTATGTTTATCAATGAAGTAATGGGCCACAGACCTGGTAAATGGTAGACCTAGGATTTATTTTCACACTTAAGCATTAAGCTGTTACCTCTCCAATCAGTATACTCATACCACTGCAAAATAACCCAAAAGTTCACATATCCAGGAAATTTTGCATAATCTTCATTATGTTACATGATTTTGAAAGTGAAGACTTTGTTAAAGTTATCAAAACAAAAGTTATCCTCCTACGTCTGTATTTCTACATAATCATGTTGCTAAAGAAATTATGAAATCCTAAAGTAACTTCTGATGCCTCAAGCATTAAGGTGTTTCTGTGTTTTTTGGATTGCGTTTATTGTATTGTTAGGAGTAGGGTAAGTATGTATTAGATTATTTTCTCGGTTAACTGGAGCGTTTTATTGTTCTCATCATAAGTATTAATATATATAAGCATAAGAAAAATTTTAGTCCATTAAGTATTATATACAGATTTGTCCAAATGTTTTCGTTCATCTGCTTAGAAGTTTTTCAGATAAAACGGGTGCCTGGGTGGCTCAGTCGTTAAGCATCTTCCTTCGGCTCAGGTCATGATCCCAGGGTCCTGGGATCGAGTCCCACATCGGGCTCCCTGCTCAGCGGGAAGCCTGCTTCTCCCTCTCCCACTCCCCCTGCTTGTGTTCTGTTCTCGCTGTCTCTCTCTGTCATATAAATAAATAAAATCTTTAAAAAAAAAAAAAAAGAAGTTTTTCAGATAAGGAACATAAAACATCTTTTAATTTTTTGCTAAATTAAAATTCTTATGTAAGAATAACAGCACATCACAACTTTACCATATAATGATTATTTATGTAAGATATTCTTACCTGAGAGCAATCTTTTTTTGTCTTAAGTAAACTGGCATCTTTTAATAATCTAAGGTGTCTTTTCTTGTTTGTTAAATCTTTTATGGGGCTAATGAAGAGAGTATTGGGTAAAAAATAAAACATTTAAAATTTTAAAACATTTTTACTTTCAACTCGTCAAATATTTGGTTATACTCTATAAATTTTTTCTTAAAAGGTTTGAATGTGGCTTTAATGAATGTACTGTTTGAGAACTTTAATTATGAGTAAATTCTCTTTAAAATTGACTGTTTCTAATTTGTAGTATAATGTGTTGGTGTGAGGAGAAAAAAAACGAATGCCAAAAAGATTATGTGATAAGATTTCAATGTCTGGAGTCATTGTGTAGTTAATTTAAAATGAAAGAGAAATACTGAAATTCCTTCACTAGTGATCATCATTTATTGGGGCCCTTTGGTTTTATAAAAATGTTTATAGTTACAAAAGTATATTATACTTTTTATATGATTAAAATTTAATTTCCTTCCTTATTTTTGGTTTGGCTTTCTTTTGTCTGTTTTCTTCTCTTTTCTTTTTTTAATTGAAAAAACTAATGGAACCAAATATGAGATGGTACCACTGTCTTCTCCTTCTTTTGTATAATCTTGTTGCGTGTCTCTACATAAGCTGTTCTGGCCACTCATCATAGTAACCAGCTGGGCCATTTCACCTGCTGGAGCCATTAAAGAGGACTCTCTCCCCCTAGATTAATCCCCTCCGACATTAGTTTTTTGCACTGACAACTGGAGCAGGCATTCAGAATTTGCAGGTGGCCAGTGTGACGCACATAATTGCCTACAATTTTAGGCAATGAATAAAAATGGTCTACATTACTTGTCAAAGGTTGTATATGCAGTGCCAAGTGAGATCTATGGGAAGCCTTTTAGGGTTTAAAGAACAGTTAATAGCAAGGCTGCACAGGGCTTTTTTAATCATAACGCATTTGTAATATAGCACTTTGATCTTCTCCTTGTAGGAAATGGTGTTACATTAGCCACTTTTAAACATTTATGAGTGAAATTCAGTTATAGAAGAGTAAAAGTGATTATTCGTAAGCAGAACATGTTAGATTTCATTAAAAGTTTTCAGCTTACCCCTTCCTTGTTAAAATCTGTGGGAAGTCTTTTTCCTGGAGAGTTTCAAATCAGGATCTAAGGACATGGGGCTTTTTCCTTATTTTTCCTGTTGGTAACAGCAAGATTTGGAAGGAAGGTATACTAAATATTGAGGTAATTTATACAAGGGGATATTTATAGAAAGATAACTGATTTATGGTAAAGTAAATACATCGATGAAAACCTAAAAAATCTATTGCTAATAACTGTGTATTACAATAAATTTGTGAGAAATGCATATTTAAAACATACCCATAAATTATCTTTAACAACAACAACAAAAAACCAGATGACTCTCAAACGCACTTCTTCTGGAAGAGCTAAGTTTGACCTTTCAGACCCAAGAGCCTTTTATTAACACCTGCCTGTAAGAAGAACCTTGCCACACGCAGCTTTTAGATTCAGAACCACAAAACTGATGAGGAAAGACTTGAAGGGTTCAGTTTGTGTCACTTGCTGTTTGCCGTTTCCATTTCACAGATGATTAATCTTTCTGTGAAGAAAGGCTAGAGAAACAAAGCACATTGGGCTCTTCCTGCAGTTACTCCTTCTGAATGCACACTAGCTTGCTAACTAAAAGGCCTTTAGATTTCCAGCAGAGAGAGATGTTCTGAAAGTGAATGCAGCTGGTTGGAGGTCACCAGTGCAGGGCTCTTGCCATTGTGTAATGGAGGCTTTGGCAGGTTGGGGGGGGGGGGCGGTGTTGGAGCGGGGACAGGAGAAGTGGGCAGGAAGAAGGTGTTGGCAAAAAATTAATTCCGAATTAAAAGGGTTTGGTCAGTTGATTTAATATTTTGGAGGGTAGATCATCAATAATAGGTTCAATTTCATCTATTTTGTTTTTCTTTTTAAGGAAAAAATTATAATTCCGTCTCTTTCCAGTATTCCCCCCTCCCTCCATTTCCTAATAGCATGTTTATCTTGTAAGTGGCATCACTAGGTGATGTTGAAATACTATTAGCTCTTACAGTCTTTGGTGTATGTGAATTGTCTTGAAATTTTTAAGACTGTTACTAATTTTGCTAGTATTCCACATATATATTAAAATGTTAATGCCACAACAACGTTTCATTGATATTTGGATTTTGATTTGGATTTATTAAAAAATAATTATGTGTGTGACTTAGTTCCCCTTTCATATAAAATTGACTGTTTTTACTTTGAGGATTTGAAAACTCTTAATTTTAGTATTTAGTATCTAAATGTTTAGTGTCCATCTTGTATTTACTTTTTTCTCAATGTTGTGCAGGATATAATGTGCAAAGTCAAATCCTGGGTTATAGATCAGAAGAAACCTGTTCGCTTCTATCATGATTGGAACGACAAAGAGGTAAGTTATAAATATCATGCCTTCTATTCCTGCCTTGGCTTTGACTTCTTAGAGAACAAATTAGATTTTCCATTATTTTATATATTATTACTGGTAATATCTAGTTAAACTTTATTTCTGTCAATGATTGCTTATTCCCGGGCTTGTTATTATTTTCTTTTCCCCTACTCCTGATATTTCATAACTGCTAATCTCTTAAGAAACAAGAATTATGAAAATGAAAATGGCTACTTGTTTGAAAAGAGTTTATTTTCAAGTTATTCAACTTTTAAAAAGGGTTCTTTCTCTGATTCCCACTTTAGATTGAAGTGTTGAATAAACACTTATTTCTGACTTCAAAACCAATGGTCTACTTGGTTAATCTTTCTGAAAAAGACTACATTAGAAAGAAAAACAAATGGTAAGTGTTTCCGCCTAGATATATTCAGACATATCCTGTCTCTACCCACAAACACACATACATATGAACTTAACGACTATGTTAGATTTTAATATTTTTCTCCTTATTATTATGAAGTTTAAAATGGATGAGAAAGCTTTGTCTGGTTTTGTACATTCTGAGATGAATCTCCTAATTGATCTACTGAGAGAACTTAAGAAAAAACGAACAGAATTAAGTTAGGCAATATTGAATCATGCGTATTTACTTATTAAATTTAAATTTAATAGACGTTATTGTTTGTTTTCTCTGCAAAATGAGAATAAATGTAGTTAGAGCAATAAAACTTTCTAAACTAGGAATTTCTAACTGTGTTGATATTGTATGTGGCCTTAAAATACCCACTTGAGATTATAGCTGAGCATAAGTTTTAAAATCCAGACCCAATGCTTTAAAATTTTTTTTCAGTTAAAAAAACTGTGTGTGGGATGGGGAGAGGAAAATCAGTTATCTGTTTCAAACACTTTTAAAGTGTACAAAGGTAAAAGCTGCATTCATGTGTTAACATTTTTGACATGTAACCCAAATGTACAAGGTTTTCTTTCATTCACTAATAACTTCAAAAACTCCTATGTTCATGTAACATGTGGGGCATGTACACATTTGGCATTGCACTCACTTTGACTTGCCTCACAGGACCCTCAGTATTTTATGCTATTAAGTCATACAAACAAATCAAAACTATCCAAAGCAAAATATCTGCGTTCTCCTAAAATATATTGTCGGTTTTTCCCTGTACTTCATTAAGTACTTAGATGCACATGGTTTCAATTTTCCATTAAAAATTCTCATTTCCATATGATATCAAAGAGTGAGAAGCTTTAAACTGAAAAATAAACATTCATAGACTGGAAGCCAAAACAATAATTAATGTCAGATGGTTAACTCCAATAAATGATTAGAATAAATTCTGTGAAATTACTGCAACTAAAAATGCCCTGTTGATATTACTTTAAGACATTTTGTGTTCCTGATAGGAAACTGAATTTGTCCTCTTTATGGGCAGTGTTCTAGAAAGCATAAACTTAACATGAAAATTCAATTCTGACTGGTCAGTGTCCTCCAATAGATAGTTAACTTTAAAATAATCAGTACTGTCTTGTTTCAGATTCTTATAAATTTGGTGATTAATGTGTTAAAAATTGTTACCTTTGGGAAGGAATTTTAAAGTTTATTACTTGATCTCAGTTAATAAATCTTATTGTAGTATGAATGGTAAGGTTTCCTGAGGCTTCATGAAACAATACAGACATCAAAGTTTACATGAAAAGGGATGAGTCAGTTTCCTTGCCCAAAGGGGCTTCTCACACCTGTATCTGGATGATTACAGGTAGAACTCCCTGGCTCTAATTGTATAGTAAATACCATTTCCCAGACCCTAATGGTAGACAGACTGCTTGGGAGACGCCAGTCTGTGATTTAGCTGTCGCCAGACACCCCATGTTTTTTGTGAGACCAGTTGTGATGATGATATGGTTATAGCCAATTGAAAGCAAACTCTTGTCTAAATAGCAAATTTTAATTTATAAAGATGTAGAGGTATGGATGATCCTATTTATAAAACCAAATTTTAGATTTTATATATAACTAATGATCTGGTTTGGGGTTGTGTGTATGTTTGGTGGGGGGGTGGGGGAATCAGATCTTGTGCAAGTTAGTGTAATTGTAGCTGCAAGATCAAAGACTGGGTAACTGAGTGATGTTCCAGAAGAGAATTTACCACATAGCCATTTTCTGTACAGTTTCTGCCGCCTGCTGTTCCTATTTTCCCTCAAGCTAGCCATTGACTACCCCCTGTGCATCCCTGCTCATAAAAAATGATTGAGGAAGTATTTGTCATGTATTTATGAGTGGGAAACATTGTGTGATAGGGAATGGCATCTCCTGGAGCCAGAAAGATTGCCATTTTCCTTTCATTCAGCCACTCTGCTACAGCTTTAAATCCTCTGTTTATGCAACATAGCCTTTGTATTAAAGTGCAGAATAAATTTTTATTATGAAGGATATGAACACTAGGTTTTCATCATTTTCATCATTATACTGCAAGCAGATGTAAACAGTTCAGATACATTTTAACTACTAAATCGTTTAATTTGTGTTAGCATCTCTTTCTAGCATTTATAAAATCTAAGCTCCATTTGCATTAGTTGCTCCTTTAGCAAAAGAAAAAGTTTTGTTTTTTAAAGTTATTATATAATATTAGTGTAGCAAATTAAGACTGATGCAGGAAGCAGTAATAAATATTTTCATGGGTCTTTTAGATCTAGAAAGCTATTTTAAATGGTCAGGAAAGAGGAGGAGGAGGGATTTGTGATTTGGGCCATAAGAGGAAGACTGTAGGAAACTGTAGTTTAGTGGGTCACCATTTCAGACATAATGAACATTTTAATTACTAGTTAGAGTAGAATATAGGAATAGGAAGAATATAGGAAACTATATTTTAGGGGGTCACCATTTCAGACGTAATGAACATTTTAATTACTAGTTGGAGTTTACTTTAAATTTAAATGCTAACATTGTTTTTCAATCCTAGAAAAGAAGGAAGCATTTTGAAAGATAAGTCTGTTTTGTTACTGAGTAGGTACATTGACCTTTTGAAAGATGTAAAAAACGGAAATCTACTCGCTGGTTTTAACGATGTGAATTAGTCATTTCGTTGATTTATGATTAAGACCTAGCCCCTTGAAGAGAAGCTGACATGGCAGCCGGGTTAGTATGGTTGTGTTATGATCAGATGACAGTAATCAAGATGTTGTAAGGGGAATCCACAGAAACCTTTTTTATTATTACAAATTGCTGTTCTTTGAATGCAGAAGTTGTCTTGGTGAGTGCCAATAATTTTTGAACATTTGAGGATTTCATTTTTTAAAAACGATCAGTTGTTACTTATAACTAAAATTGTATTGTCTGCCATATTAATTTTCATTTGAGATTGCCTACTGAGTTACGGTATCAGGCAGGTACAGGACATTAGAACTGTCAAACCATTGCTTAATTAGGGGTTTAAATTTCAATCTTTGTACCTTTGTTGCTCTGTAAGTAGTATATGCCATCCAGTTATGAAGTCAGTAGAGCAAACTAATTTTAGATATTTTGTATACCTACATAGCTTCCAATTATGTTTCATTTTTGTATTCTCTTGCCCCTATCTTAAAACTATTGGTAAAGGATAATTCCATTTTATTGCTTATATATGCTACACGTTAATATTCAACTGAAAAATATAACTAACATTTAAGACATTCAGACTTCTTGTGTGCATGGGTATGTGTATAAACATGTATATTTGCATATGCCTCGGTGGGCTTGTGGTCACTAAACATTACCCTTTGACTAATATTATATGAGTCCGTTAATCTGGTTATTGAAATTGATTCAAGATACATAGACAAATATTTTCTGTCTTTTAAGTTGTTGTGTAACCAAGGGCAGTGTGTCAGCTTCACTAACTGAATTCTAAATAGAAAAAGGTTTTATTAATTCTTACTGTTCTGTGATTCAGTCCCCTCATCCCCACTTTCCTGTTTTTGTTAGTTTTCCACATAATTTGTATACAGCAACTAGAAATAGTTTGGCGATACTATACATTGTGTGCCTGGCTAGGGGGAGAATCACAGAATAAATCCAACATTTCCTTGATTTCTTGAACTGTATGTGAGGATTACAGGTATTGTATCTCAGCAACTCTGAATGAAGAAGAAAATATATTCATTTTTTACATATAATTTTGTATGTCTATGTATCTATATACACAATACAGATACACATGTACATACATATACCTACATAAAGGTAAAACTATTTCTATAAAACTATTCTAAGAAGTCATCAATTTCTGACAAGATTATTTACTGAAGCTAGAAATTTATGCTGCTGTGGAAAAATCACATTGTTATACATTTGATTTACTTGAAACAGAGAAAGTGAGAATAAGTAATTATTCTTAAAAAAATTATTCATTTTAGTTTAGGAGCTTCTCAAGTAGATTTGAAATTAGGTTTAATTCACATAAAGTTTTCAGAAACATACCCTCTTGTATAAAGCAAGATTCACATATATGAGATTTTTAAATGTTTTTGTCATCCACTAGTGTGGCAAAGGAAAAGCCCTGAGATATCCATGCAATGTTTTGGGGGATTATAATTTCTATTTTTTGTCATTTGTGGTTCATATAGTTTTGGGGGGTTGTTGTGTCCCCTTCATCTTGAAGTACCTAACATTGTAAAGCCTATGAGAATACATTATTTATTCTGAGTGTGTTCCTACCTACTTCAAATCACAACATAACGCTGGTAGGTTTATTTTAACACGTGAGAGGTTTTTTAGCTGAATTAAATTTTATAAGCTATAATTTATAATGATTTTCATAAATCAAATACTTTTTTTAATGGTGATTCCTTTATGAGGACTAGTGCTTATATGCTCCTTTGACAGATATGAAGGGGTGATAGGGCAGGTCAAGTGTATTCTGGAAGTCTAAACTAAGCCATTTTTTTAAATATGAGATTGATTAAATTGGTGAACTTCTGGACAAAATATTCTTAATTTTACTTGTTATAAATGAATCTAAAAATTTTTCTTAAGACCCCTTCTTTGTTTTACAGTCTTTTGTTTTTGCTACTAGATGATTCTCAGCTATCTGCTTTTTAATTTGTATTATGATAAAGCTTTGAAACAGTATCATATACACTACAAGTTGGGAGTTGGGATTTCAAATAATTTCCGGTGAATGGATTTTGTGGAATTGATTATTTTCTAATTTCTTGGATCAGAATCTTGAGAGCTTAAAAGAATATACTAAAGCAAAACAATTTTTTTTTTTTTAATTATAAGAGATGGAACTCTGAAAGAGGTAGGAGGGAAAGGACTTTGCTCATTCAGAAATCTTTTTACTTGGAATGTTCTTTTGCATTTGTACACATATATACATGTAATAATACTTGTGATTTTCTTTCTGTTTCATTAAGTGGATTTTGGGTACTCTTTCAGCAATTTCATATTCTTATCAAGTGATATTAGTACCCTAGAGTGCTTAGTCATAACGAAACCAACTAACAACTCTGATTCCATAATAGGAAAAAGATAATTATAGAAGAAATCACATCTTTTTATAGGAATATAATGCTATTTATAATGCTACCCACTGTATTATGCATTTTAGGAATTTCCCCTGGCTTATTTGCATTTTTGCCTAGTACTATTTACAGACAATAATTTCTGTTTGCAAAATGGTTCATTGAATTTGAGAAAGTGATACTTTTGGGAGGGTCAGTTGTTATTTTCATTAGCACATCTATTGACTTACTGATTTATGAGTGATATAATTTATCAAATATGTCAGGACATTTATCTTTTTTAAAGTAGCTGAAGAATTTCACTGCATATATAATAGGGAAATGTTTCACAGAGTTGTTTCTAGCTTTAAGAGACTAAAGCTCTTCTAAATAAACAAGTGTTCTCTTACCAGAGGGGAGGTCAGTAGGGGGATGTGTGAAACAGGTGATGGGGACTAAAGTGTACACTTATTATGATGAGCGCTGAGTAATGTGTAGAATTGTTGAATTACTCTGTTCTACATCTGAAACTGATATAACACTGTATGTTAACTATACTGGAATTAAAATTTTTTAAAAAAGGAACAGTTAAAATGTTTTCCATATAAAACATAACAAACAAGTGTCCTCTAGGATTCTCTCATATGAAATTAAAATATATGTTCCCCATTCATGCACACACATACATAATCTAAGAAATGAAAGGAGAAGTTTGACTTATATAGTGTTTTTCAAATTACAGATGATTCATGTACACAAAAGAATTTTCCTGCCTCTCTACCCCACTTACGTTGGTGAATAATTCAGGGACTATTAATATTTTTAAAAATTTGTGCCCCGGAGATGAAGGACCTGTAGATCAAATTTTGTTTCCAAAACTGTGAGTTGAGATGAGCTACACTCATAAAATAAGAGTTTTAACTAGTAGTAGTTGGTAGAAGTGGAGGAGAATTTTGAAGCCTAGAAATTTTAGGACTCTTGGGGGTAATGGAGCCTTAATGTGGTATACAGGATCTGAATAAGTTTTTCCTAGGAGAAGGCTGTAGAAGAGGAAAGGAGAGGGTGCCATTTGGGGCAGTTTTGGTGTTTTGTCTAATATATTGCTTGTGCAGAATAGGAAAGGAGTATTATTTCCACTGCCCTTCATTCCTGTGCTCTCTCCTGTGTTCCCCAGTCACAAGATCTACTTTTGGAGTTAATGTTGTAGTTCAGCTACTACATTATAAGTTAAATAGACTTTCGAAGGCTAGACCAAAATGTTGGGTACCATTAATAACATTGGGTCTGTAAAGAAAATGAATTCTGGGGTACCTGGTTGGCTCCATCAGTTAAGCATCCAGCTCTTGATTTCAGCTCAGGTCATGATCTCAGGGTCCTGAGATCAAGCCCTGCATCAGGCTCCCTGCTGAGTGTGGAGCCTGTTTGCGATTCTCTCTCTCCCTCTGCCCCTCCCCTCTTGCATGTGCTTTCTCTCTCCCTATAGAAATAAAATAAAAAATAAAATCTTTAAAAAAAGAAAGAAAATGAATTCTAAGAAACTTTGAGCATACAGTCTATTTATAAATTAGGTAGTATATATTATGAGGAATTTTGGTATATAAAGAATACCGCTACTTTAGAATTTGAAATATTAATGTGGTGGTCCTTATTTGTTGCTAACTAGGTCTTTGACTGCAAGCAAATTACTTAGTCTTTCACATATTGAAGACAATTCATCAGAATGTTCACATAAAATGTGTTCTGTGTAAACAATATTTCCCAAATTTAATAACCATACTCAAAAAGAATACAATAATAGAAAAAGGACTTGTTTAGTCTTCTGAGTGTATCTTCTGGATATATTCCCTTGGTTTTTCTTTTTATTATATGGATAAAGGAATAAAATGTATTATATATATATATATATATATGTTTACAGCTGTAGTTCTATGCTTTGAAACAGTTGTACTCCAAAACAAAACAAACAACCGAGAATCATCTCTGTTGTACAGTAGCAGTAGCAGTAAAACTCCCATGATATCACCACCATCTTCCATGACTCAGCCCCTATCTCCTTCTCAGATTGGGCCCTGTGACTTTACCATTGGTGCTTAGAGGATTTTGTTGTTATTTCTTGGCTTCCATTAGATGAAATCATTGTTTATTACAATAGCATAATTTTTTTTAAAAAATGGCTGTTTATTCTTTTAAAAGCCTTTAAAACAGTTCCATTGTAATCTCCTATATATCATATATCTCATTTTCCCTATTTTTGAATATATATGTGTGTGTGTGTGTGTGTTGGAGATGAGGCAGTGAAGGTTAGTTAGTTAGTAAAGATCATCTCTAAGATTCCCTCTTCCAGTGCTAGAATTTTATGATTTTAATGAATTGGATTATATCATATTCACAAAGAAATGATGCCTATATAAATATCTAGTACCTTCTCAGCCCTCATATACAGGTTTGTCATGGTAGGATTTTTTTGTAACTGTGGAACTATAGAGAGCATTGCTGAAGTTGCAGAGACCCAGTTTATGAGCAACAGATATGGCTGGGTTGGAGATAAGACCTGATCTTTCCTCTACTCTCATTCCCTCTCTCATATCTTTACCCCTTGAAAATAAGTCTTTTCTGGGTCTCAACCATGTTCCGATCTTTCCTCATAGTGAGCAGCTATTGCTTTGACTAGAGTGAGGACAAAGTGGAAATAAAACCTATCTGTAGAATTGACTTATCTGTATTTGAGGCTAGTTATATAAGTCAAACTGTTATATTTTTTTATTCTGACATGACCTGGAAAGCATTTCCTCATCAAAAACATTAGACTATGAAATACCCTCAAAAGCCTACTTAATTCACAACATAGTAGAAATAGTGCAGTTTGGATGAGACATATTTTGGTATCTGTAACCATTTTTATCACCAATTTTTTTTTTTTAAGATTTTATTTATTTATTTGACAGAGAGAGACACAGAGGGAACACAAGCAGGGGGGAGTGGGAGAGGGAGAAGCAGGCTTCCCGCCGAGCAGGGAGCCTGATGCAGGGCTCGATCCCAGGACCCTGGGATCATCACCTGAGCCGAAGGCAGACGCTTAATGACTGAGCCACCCAGGCGCCCCTTTATCACCAATTTTTAAATTCTCCTTAAAAATGTGTTCTAAAAGAACTGACTTAGGAACTTTGAGTACACCCCTATCTATAAAGTTTAGGGCTGCATATTGGTATCCATTCAGTCTTTTAAATGCTTTCTTAAGAGGAGAAGTTAATTTCATAAAAACTTATGATTATGAATATAAATTTCAAATCTATGTTTATGAAGACTGTGAACTCATTGAGGAGGTGGGTACTATGTTTCCTTTTTCCTTTTGTAAGCAGATAATCATTGAGCCCTTCTGTGTGTCATGTACCATTCTAGATGGTAAACAGAAAAAGCCCTTGCCCCCTTAAGGCTTATAGTCTCATGGGATAATAGACAACCAGTGAACAAATATTTAATACTTAATGTCAGGAGATAACTAAAACAATGAATAAAAATAAGGCAGGGGAAGAGGGGTGCCATTTTAGTTAGGGTAGTTAAGGAAGGCCTTTATGAAGTAAGAGAGAGTATGCCATGAGAGAATCTGAAGAAAACTCAGTCCAGGGAGAGCAAACAGCGAATGCAAAGGCATGCGTGACAGAGCATTGAAAAAGAGTAAAATCTGAAAACAACCACTTGAAAAGAACTTTGTAAATTCTTAGATTGTCAAGTGTTTTAAACAACCTTTAAAGTAGTGTTTGCAAATATGTAGATTTACTTTGAATTTCATCTTTCCTTTTTCATGCTTGTCTAGCAACTTGCTGATCCACACTACCACTCATAAAGCACTTCTTTTAAAAGAAGTCCCTCAATGTATGACCTTAAAGAAGTAGATTGAACTTTACTAAAAATAATAGCCTGGGGCGCCTGGCTGGCTCAGAGCTTACGATTCTTTTTTTTTTTTTAAGATTTTTATTTATTTATTTAACAGAGATAGAGAGCACAAGTAAGCAGAGCAGCAGGCAGAGGGAGAGGAAGAAGCAGGCTCTCTGCCAAGCAGGTAGCCCAATATGGGGCTCGGTCCCAGGACCCTTGGATCATGACCTGAGCCAAAGGCAGCCGCATAACCAACTGAGCCACCCAGGCACCCCAGAGCTTACGACTCTTGATCTCGGGGTTGTAAGTTCGGGCCCCATGTTGGGGCTATAGAATACTTAAACTCTTTTTAAAAAACAGCAACTTAACATTTGTCAAAATTTTATAACATCATAATTTATATTAGTTCATCGAATCCTCAGACAAATCCCAACCTGGCCCACACACCACTGTACTATTTTGGCCTTGAATTGGTTTTTCACTAAAATGAAACATTTTGATCATTGGATTAAGCAATCTGCATTTTAGATTAGGAATGGGTTACGTTAGCCAAAAGGTAAATGAAATTAGTGTTTCTATTAATAAAGATAAAGGTACCTTTTTAGTACTTTAAGTATTTGTCATTAAGATCAAGGAGTAGTCATCAATATTCCTGATGATTATCAACATTTTCCTTAGAAATTCTTTTAAAAAGAACTGCATAGTCTGTGGAAGACATCTCTGGGTTTAATCCATTTTGATATTTAAAAGAAAAATAGTATCTGTTGGTAATCATTTTTTGGCTTTTTTTCTTGTTTTAAATTACGTTTCAAAAGATTTTTCACAAAGAGCATATCTGGATGTCTGAAGCATGAAGGTGACTAGTATTTTTCATACATAATTTATATTTAAAATTGTTGCCTTAAATGGTGCCATTTTTCTTTTGTCTGTCTTACCCCTACCGTACCATTAAATGACATTGACTTAGCCTTTCCTGTACCAAACCAAAAGACATACATGGCAAATCATCATTTATTATTGAGCTTCTGCTATGTGGCAGGCACCCTTTTGAGTTTAGAAATTGGTGAGATGTTAATAGAAGAATAGGTGAAACATAGGAAAATTTTATGAGTATTTCTGAAGCATAGATATCATCATGCCCATTTTATAGATAGGGCAGTTGGAGAGATTGTAGAATATGACCAAGTTCTTGTAGCAGGCAAGTAGTAGAAATAAACCCATTTGACTTGAATGTTTATGTCTGTTCCACACGTGACAGAACAAGATGTATTTGTGAATCTTCAGATATCTTTGAAAATGTTGCTTTAAGTAACTTGAGCATTTTGTTATGTTTTATCTCAGAAAATACCATCTCCACCAAATTGTTTAGTGTTAATAAAAGGAGATAATTGTCAGGATGACAACTGTGTGCCTTTCTTAGGATATTAAGCTTTAGCTGTTGGTGTTTTTGCCTTGCCTTATCATTTTATTAACTATATAATACTGTTACAGTGTATATTTTAGCACCCACCATAGCATCCATTTTTAAACATATACCATGTATAAAAATTTTGTTAGAGAAAATACAATGGCTCGTATTGAAATTAAAAACTAAAAATTACATCAAGTTGCCATGTCTTAAATAGTAGTACAGAATAGACCCCAGAAAACATAGCTGTAACCACAGATCATTTTATATATATTAATATGGTAAGCAGAATTTGCCTCCCTACCCCCCCCCCCAGCATACCATACAATTTGTTAAGAATAATTCTATTGCTAGGGGTGAAGGAGTTGATGTTTAAATGAACAGGGGAGTGAAAGAATATCATGAATTAGAATAACAACAAATTCATATGCCTAATATGTTGTATTAGTTGTAATCAGCGTCAAGTCAACACTTACGGAACACTTAACTATATTCCAGTTACATTTAAGACTCCCAAAAACCTTACAAAATTGGTACCATTGTTATTTTAAGGAAGGTAAAGCAAGTATAGAGTGCTTGAGGAACTTGGCCAAGGTTGCATAGCCAGTCAGTGGTGCCAAGATTCAAACCTAAGCAGTTTATCTCCAGAGCCCATGATCTTTACTACCATGCCACGGTATCTCAGCTTTGGGCCCTTGGTGGTGGGAAAGGTGGACAAGGCCTGAGCAATAGGTCATATACTAGCTACATTTCCTATCACTATAAATTTCATTTAGATAAGATTTTGTTGTTGTTAAACAGTTAACGCACTGTGAAATTTGAAGCTAAAAATTCACTATAACCTGATTAGAGAATGCCAACTGAAGGTAACATAAAAATTGTTACCTAAACTGTATTTTAATTTTCATGAATTTGTCATTGAAAACTGTATTGCAAACATGTAGCAATTTAATAGCCCTTTATAGGGACAGTAGTTAAAGTAGTTTATATATTTTTACATAGAAAATACATATTGTCAGTCATTTTTTAAGATAAGTACTTTCTTCTACCATTTGGTTGTTTTGTTTGTGTGTGTGTTTTTAACCACATAGTAATTTGTTCTATTTCCTTGTATTTTCAGTAACTTGGATTTGTTTTTGAGACCTTCTTGGGAGTGGGAATTGTACATGTGTGTGCATATGTGCATATCTTTTATTAGATGAAGTACAGATAGATAATTTGCATAATCTGTTTAAATTCTACATTCATGCACAGCAGTATAATGGAAAGAACATATATACATATGTCTTGGGCAGAATACCGACTACCATTTGTTGAGCATGTGTTATGTGCTGGACTTTTGGGGTGCTTACATAGTATGTTCTCTTTTTTTTAAGATTTTATTTATTTATTTGAGACAGAAAGAAGCATGCACACACCCAAGCTAGGGGGAGGGGCAGAGGGAGAGGGAGAAGCAGACTCCCCGCCAAGCAGGGAGCCTGACATGGGGCTTGATCCCAGGACCCCGGGATCATGACCTGAGCCAAAGGCAGACGCTTAACCAGCTGAGCCACCCAGGCACCCCTATAATATGTTCTCTTATTTGGATCAATCGTCATAACAACCCTGGAATGCAAATATTTACCTATTTACTTAGAGAAGTATAAAGTGAGAAACCTAGTTCAACGTTTTAAAGACATCTTTTATCTTAAGCTCATCAGAAAAAGTATTAAACATTTTATTGCATTTATAGCAAGCCTTTCATGGAACAAGTGCACAGGGTTTTTTTTGTTAGTTGCATTCTAGTGAAAATTGCACAGAAACCCATACAGCTAGATTAGAAATAAAGGAAATAAAAATTAAAATAAATAAATAAATAAATTGTATGGCCAATTAAGCTATGACAAAGGAGGCAAGAATATATAATGGGTAAAAGACAGTCTCTTCAATAAATGGTTCTGGGAAAACAGCTATATGCAAAAGAATGAAACTGGACCACTTTCGTATACCATAAGACTCCTAGAAGAAAACACACAGTAATTTCTTTGACATAGGCTGTATAAATATTTTTCTAGATATGTCTGCTCAGGCAAAGGAAACAAAAGGAAAAATAAGCTATTGGGGTCTACACCAAAATAAAAAGCTTTTGCACAACAAAGGCAACCACCAGCAAAACAAAAAGGCAACCTACTGAATGGGAGAATATATTTGCAAATGATATATCTGATAAGGGGTTAATATCCAAAATATATAAAGAACTTATACAACTCAATACAAAAAAAAAAACCAAACCCTAACAATCCAGTTAAAAAATGGGCAGAGGACCTGAATAGACATTTTTCCAAAGAAGACATATAGATGGCCAACAGACACATGGTAAGATGCTCAACATCACTAATCAGGGAAATGCAAATCAAAACCACAATGAGATATCACCTCACGCTTGTCAGATTGGCTATAATCAAGGAGACAAGAAACAACAAATGTTGGCAAGGATGTGAAGAAAAAGGAACCTTCATGCGTTGTTAGTGGGAATCTAAATTGGTAGAGCCCCTGTGGAAAATAATGCTCCATTAATTCCACTATTGGGTATTTAACCAGGGAAAATGAAAACACTAACTTGAAAGGATATATGTACCCCATATTTATTTGCAATAGCCAAGACATGGAAATAACCCCAAATATCCATCTCTAGATCAATGGATAGAGAAGATATGGTATATGTATATAGTGGAATATTACATGGCCATAAAAAGAATGAAATGTTGCCTTTTGCAACAACATGGATGGATCTAGAGGGTATAGTTTTGTTTTGTTTTTTTTTAAAGATTTATTTATTTGAGAGAGAGAGAATGAGAGACAGAGAGCACGAGAGGGAAGAGGGTCAGAGGGAGAAGCAGACCCCCGCTGAGCAGGGAGCCTGATGTGGGACTCGATCCCGGGACTCCAGGATCATGACCTGAGCCGAAGGCAGTCGCTTAACCAACTGAGCCACCCAGGCGCCCTAGAGGGTATAGTTTTAAGTGAAATAAATCAGTCAGAGAAAGACAAATGTGATTTCACTTGTATGTGGAATTTTAAGAAACAAATGAACAAAGAAAAAAAAGACAAAAAAAACCCCAAAACCCTTAAATACAGAGAAACTGGTTGTTGCCAGGGGGAGTTGGGTGGTGAGATGGGTGAAATAGATGAAGGGGATTAAGAGGACACTTACCTTGTTGAGCACTGAGAAATGCTCATTTCTCAGTGTTGAATTGTTGAATTGTTGAATCATATTGTACACCTGAAACTAATGTAACACTGTATGTTAATTATACCTGAATTTTTTAAAAAAGATAGCAGTTTCCCATTTTGTTTTATTTCTCCTAAATATACATATTTTTGGTTTTTATAATATTGTGTTCTGTCTTCTGAAACTTACAAGGATATGGTCCCTTCCTTTCACTGTATTTTTGTTTCCTCTCTCCTTCCTTCACCTCCCCCCCACCCCCAAATTAACTTTAGGATCCAGTTAAAAATTTGTTTAGGCATATAACCAAACTTCATATTTGGTGAGATTTTACTGTTTTATGAATGCTCAAGACTTTTTTTTTTTTTAAGATTTTATTTATTCATTTGAGAGAGAGAGAGAGCACAGGCGGGGGGAGTGGGAGAGGGAGAAGCAGGCTCCTTGCTGGGTGGGGAGCCCGATGTGGGGCTTGATCCCAGGACCCTGGGATCATGACCTGAGCCGGAGGCAGACGCTTAATGACTGAGCCACCAGGCGCCCCTGTTCAAGACTTTTAAATGGAACAGCAGCATTTAGAAAATCTTGCTGTGTTTTCTTTTTGTTGATCAAGACTTATCCCTCTACCTTTCCAACTCTATCCCAATGGATTTTCCCTAGTCCTATCAGCAGGTACATTATAACCCTTACTATATAACTAAGAAAACTGATGGTTTACAACACAGTTCATAGATGTAAATTAAAAAAGAAAAATCCAGGGGCACCCGGGGGGGGTCTGTCCATTAAGCATCCGACTCTTGATTTCAGCTCAGGTCATGATCACAGGGTAGTAGAATCGAGCCCCATCTCGGGCCCCACACTGGACATGGAGCCTGCTTAAGATTCTCTCTCTCCCTCTCCCTCTGCCTCTACCCCCTAAAAAAACCCACAAAAAATGTTTGGTTTTTTTTTTCTTGGAAGTGAAAACAGAGTTTATTGAAGATAAATATATAGAGATACGGACAGAGTGTCCAGGAGTCACAGAAAGGAAAAGAGCATGAGTCTTTGATTGGGGTGGAGTTTTTACCATGATTGTGGTCTGGTTCCTCTTAGGCATCCAGGAACTGGTCAGAACAAGGAGAGGGTCCAGGTTTCCTTCATAAGTCATTCATTCCCTGAATTCAGGGGTCTTGACATTAAGGTGTTTGGAGTCAGTGGTCTTGGAGAATGTTTGGTCACTGGGATGTTATCTCTTGTGCTGGAAGACTCTAAAGATATCATTATCTCTTTGTCCCTTACAAGGAGGACATACGCTATTTGCGTTACAAGACATGTGTAGAGTGGGGTGAGGAGATTTGGCCTGAAGTAAAGTTCTATGATGTGAGAAACATTCCGCACAAAGTAATCTATACAATATCCAAGTAAGAGTCAGGAAAAAAAAAAAAAAAAAAACCCACTAAAGTGGCTTAGTTAGTGTGGATTAAAGTGGGTTAGTTTATGTGGAATGTTTTTCACATGGTAGAATTTTACTTCAGGCCAAATCTGAGATAGACACTGAAGAGGGAAAAAAGAGACCAAGAGAGAGAATATGGAGAATATTGACCTTTTGTTTCCTTTCCTATGTTCAGAGGTAAACGTCTTAGTTGTCTAGGTCTCTGGAAATTAGTACTTTTAAAATCCTTTAAATGTTATTTGAATACATTGTTGAAGTCATATCTGGTTAGTTTTGTGATTAAGTATAATTAATTATGTTTCTATGATTGCACATTGCATGATTATGGTGTATGATGGGACACTGTTTTACATCTATTATTAAGTGAAATTTCTATGGGTGGCCAAGTATGTTTTTTAATGTGACTTGGTATTACTTAGACATTTCGGATATATAGTTTAAAGACTACCAGATTAGATTGGGATATTCTCTCAGCTTCATAATCTTGGAAAACTGAAACAAAAGAAAAAGCAATTAGCCCCTTAGCCGTAAGCAGGGGAAGGTATGTGTGTGTGGCTTAGCTAATAATAATGACTTTCTTACTGTGTATCACTTATAGAATTTTTTTCTATGAAATGTTTAATAGTTATACATTTGCTGTTTTATAGTTATTTCAGTGCCCTATTGACATCAAGGGCTACTGATTGTTGTATTAGTAGTTCTTGACAAATAGAAATTATTTGATATGCTAAGCCATTTCTGACAGAAGATATAAAGTTTTGACAAACATGTATGGCACAGCAAGTGTCCAATTCTAAAGAGCCAAATAAATGCAAACCACCATTATGGTGAACACAAACAGCCTGAAAGCAAGTTATCAGTAAGCAAATAATTGTTGAACTGTTATGAATGGAATAGGATGTTGAAATAGGGCATGATTGGCTGATGTTACATATGTCCTTGATTACCTTCCTTGTGCTTTTATCCTAATAAGTGACATTCTTTGTATTCCCTTGGATGGCTAGACAGTCTGACACTGAAGAAGAATAAATATTGCATGTGGTACACATTAAGCTGTCATCCAAGACAGCATTTATAAAAAGTAACTGCAGAAATTCATAAGAAATTCTGCACTGCTACAGTTTCCTGGCTCCAGTCATAATTGTCAAAGTTCTTGACACATTCAGGTCTTCAGAAATGATTTAGATTTACAATGGCTTGGTGTATGAATAATTATTATGGATTTGTGTTCTCATATTGCCTTAAGATGTTAATGTTAGTTACCCAAATGTTATATTTTACAATAATTTTTATTTTTAAAAATGATTCTTCATTGGTAATAGTGACATAGCTCCCATCTCATGGTTTTTATAAATGGATTGTAGACCATTCATGTATTTGAAAGGAAGAACAGGAGTTTTTTAAATGCTTAGTTTATCCTTAACCTGTTGGAAAATATAGCTCACTTGTGTTTAGTGCTACCAAACAACTCTGACAATAAATATTTTTATTTTTCTTCTCCGGCAGCATTGGTAAGCCTTTAAATGGTCCAAATGAATACCCTTTTAAGACTTTTTCCAAAAACAACCAAATCACTACTTGATGTTTCATTTTAAAATATTGGATGATTTTATTCACATACTTTTATAATTTTAATATAGTTCTTTGAGGTAGGGCAGTGTTTTATTTGTTCTAGTCACTGTTAACCTCTTAAAATTTCCTTTTGGTGGAAGATGGGTAGAGGACACAATATTGTACTAAAATAAGCATACCTAAATAAGAGGTAAATTATGGATGCAAATTCAGCGAGCATTTGTAAAGCCCCTGTTTCTTTTCCTAAACTAAAATACTTCCTTCTGTCATCCTACTTATGTGGTGTGCCACATAATAATTGAAGGATACCAAAAAAATTTTTTTCTTTTTTATATTTCTGTAACCTGACACTATTATTCTAAGCCATTTAAAATTAAGTAATTAGTATTCCCATTCTATAATCTAATCAAGAATATAACATATTCTATCAGCTGATTACTAGGAAAATGTGATTAAGTATCAGAATGATTTATGATCCAACACCAATACAAAAATAAAATACAGTGTTGAGTTCGAAATTATGAGCTGTGTTTCAGGGAAGACAGGAGGTCAGTCAGAGTTTCTGTGACAACTGTATTTTGCATTAGTTTTAAAATTATGTAATATTAATTTGGGGAAACGTTTTTAAGATATTCTCTTTACTTTGAAATCTAAGCCATCCATTTGGATTGAAGAAACTTTTCTCCAGGTATAACACTGCTCTAATGTTACCTATAGCTTTTAACTCTCTAGGCCACTACAGAGCACAAAATATTTGCCCAACTGGTAAATTGAACTATAAGTCCCACTGGGGGAAATTGCTTTGCTGTGCTCCAAACAGCAGTTATCTTAGTAATTGTTCCTGAATTCTTTGTGGCTAATAGAGCGTAGACGTCCATTTTACAAACAGAAAATTATTTCTCTTAAATACTTTTAATTATAAATCCCTCAAATAAAATGTGAATCAACAGCGTATAGTGAGACATTAAACTGCATCATTTTTAATTGTCAGTGCAGAAGAGTGAAATTCTTTTTTCCTTCTAGTGTAAAACTGTACATATCCGACATTTCACATTCTAAACTGGAGCTCCCAACAAGGAGCTTATCAGAGCAAATTGTCTAGTCCATCCCCTTCCTCACTCAAAACCTAATGACCCTTTATCATCATGGTTTAGATTGCTGGACACAGATGTGAGAAAATACAAGTAATCTACAGGTAACTACAGTAGCTGCACTGATGTTCTCAGAGAACTGACTGCTGGGAAGATAAAGAGCTTCCCACAGAGTCTGTGACTTTCCAGCAGCAAAGCACATCATGAGCTCATACATGAAGTTTTATTTGCTGAAGATTCACAATAAGATGCATTAGAACATTCAGCAGGGACTCTTTTTAGATGAACACAGAAATTCTGAGGATTATTAGTTGATGCAGCAGTGCATAGCATCACACTGAAATTTTTTTGAAGTTCAACAATATTAATTTTTTGTGCAGACATCAAAGATTATGCCTACAATGCAGCATTAATATCGAACTTTTTGATATTTATATAATCTACTACAGACCCTAATCTCTTTCTCTTCACAAAAGGCTGATCTTCTTGCTGAAAAGTAGTTTGGTTATAATTTTCAGTGTGAAAACAGAACAGCAATTTTTCAAACTTTAGTATGAAATTGAATTTCAAAGGACTTGTTTATTGGCCAGGTGCTCTGCTTTTGTCAGCTACTGAGATTGTGATCAGTGAGGTAAACTCATTTATCTATTTGCATGCAGTTGAGTAATTTACCATGAAAAGGAGGATCAGGTTTTTTTGGATAAAAGTACTGCACCTGTAGCTTAAGTTTTATAATTGTTAGTTTGACTATTATTTGCAGTGATCATAGTTTCATACAGCTTTAGGAAACTACAATGCAAAAAAATATTTACTTTATCCTTTTTATGTATGCAATGTTTTGCCTGTAGTCATTGAATTTGGTTTAAGTTTACTAGATTGGGGTGAATCAATACGAATTAGACTGCCTGAACTTCAGGTGTGTGTTTCTTTTTAAAAATAATTTGCTCATCATATTTTTCTAAAAGCTAGTTAATTTTGTTTTTGTAAAAACTACCAACTACTGGATTAGGACTAGTCATATTACGTTATATGTCAAAATGCATTACAGTCCTCAAATCATTTTTAGAAATTACCATTTTCGTAGCTGAGAGATGAAGATGATTTCCAACAACCAGTATTAGTTAAGCAGTTCACAGCCAGCAAAAAGAGTAGTGAGGTATTTGATTCATTATTATATAATTGTATGGGTTATGTACCTAGCTTAACTGCTCTTCTTTATGGAAAATATTGAAATGCTCAGAAAATTAGAGAAGATATTTGTTAAGTCTTTTTGGCTAAGTCCCTGCTCATTTTTGCTTCGAAAATATTGTAATGTTGTACTTTAAAAATAAGTTTTTCCAAGTAGAGCACCAAAATTACATCAAATATACCTGCAGTCTTAACTAATTAATTTAATTTTAAGTTTCTGGTGTAGAATGACCAGTGAACAAAGTAAGTATCATATCAGAAAACAGAAAAGACAAATTATCTATAAGCACTGCTAGTCATTGGAATTCCTATTATTCTTCTAATAGCAATTAGTACCACTCTTTTTGGAGATTTGTATCAGTGAAGATTTTTAGTATACACTGATATATTTGAAATATTCATAGTAGCATGGCATAGATTAATCTAAAAAATAGAACATTGAGGAATTGTTGGAGACAGTACTCTGCATTAATTCTGGTTTTAGTTTGCTGTAAGATCTAAAGAAAAAACTATATTTGTTTCCATTTAGCAGCAAATAGGAAACACAGAACTCAGAATTCTACAAAGCACATTCTCCTTACCCTCTTTGTGTTTAAAAAGAAAGAAACCAGAGGAGCATGTGCAGTATAAGATTGTTTTGCATTTTTGTTTTTACATCACCAGATTAAGTATAATGAAACCCATCTGCAAATTGTAGGAACTACTCATTGGTTTTTGTCAAGGACTGCAGTATGATTTTTTCCCTTCTTCTACAGTTTCTTTTTTTTTAATTTCAACAAGATATACAGAAAATTAAAAACCTTGTCTGTTATAAAGTTTTGTTTGAGCTTTTTAAACTGAGTGATTAGCAGAAATAATGACCCTGTCAGCCTTAATCACATTAAAATGTGGTTAACATCATTTAATTTTTTCCACTTAATATGCAAAAATTTCCAGTAGATTTGCAGTGAAGGCCATTGAAATTCCATTAGAACAAGAATAAAAATTTCAGGCATCATTTATTCAGAGAAGGAATAAAGGTCTCGATTGAGAACTGCTGAATCTTTCTATTAGAGACACTATGAATCATTACATTGAATGTACCGTACATTTCGAAAGACCTGTGTCTGGCTTTTTAAATGGTTGAAAATCATGTTTTCTCTATTTTTCATAAGGAGAAATAAACTAGAATTGTATAATTTTATGAATATCTGAAAGATTACTGAATGATTATTTTGTACTACTTCAGTCTGCTTAAATTTTACGTAGGAAGTTATTTGTGTCTGAAAAACAAGATGATGAAAGAATTATTTTAACATGGAACAAACTGCATAGCCAACCCATAGAATTAAGAATCAAATGACACTAACTCTTTCCCAAAGTTCATAGCTTGTCATTTGTCAAGCTTTAACATATGCTGTATTAGCTATGTATGAATTAGAACTGAAGAACATTCTATGGTTTTTCCTTTTATGCTCATTTTTGATATTTATTTGTTGTGATGTATTCATAGAATAAAAAAGTAGGAAAAGCTTAATTTTGTTTTAAGCAATTAAGAAATGCCTACCATTTATACTTTCTTTGGCATGTTTGCATTTGCCAGTATCCTGTAAAACTTACGTTGTGTAGAATGTTTCTCTCCCTTTAAAAAAAAAAAAAAAAAGGACTGTTACTGTATGTACCTGATAAGTGGAAATGGTTTTCTGGAACCATTCCTATCTCTCGGGTAATTAAGTAATTATACAGTGTTGTGTGTGTGTGTGTTTTAATTTGTATTTTGTTCCCAAACCATATGAACCCATTATATAATTATACTGTGTATACTTTGTAGTAAAAATACCATTGGAAAATTCATCAGGAAAAGTGTTCCATGCATGTGCTACTCACAGTGTATGAATTTCTCCTTCCTCTTATGTTTCTAGGTCTGCAGCAATGTAAGAACATTTAATTGTCAGCCCCCCTTATTCACCACACCCCTTCCCTCCACCATGGTTGGCCCTTGTGGCCTCCTCAGAAATACCTTCCCTGCCTACTCTGTCTAGAGTTATCTCCCAGGTTCCCTTTTGTTCACAGCATCGTGTATTTACTTCAGAGCACTTATCACAAGCTATATAATCTTGCTCATTTGTCTTTCTGTCTCATGAGAATTTAAATTCCAGGAGAATAAGGACCATGCCTGTATTTTCTGCATTTTGTATCTCCAGTGCTTGACCCTGGACTCAGTAAATACTGTCGACTGATTGAATAGCTGGCTGGATGAAATCAGTTGAATGTATCCCTTATGTTTCAACACTGACTTTTAGTACTCATTGATAGAAGTATCTAGATCATTTGAAGTCCTTCTGTTGTAGTTAGATACATCTAAGGTTTAGAGCACAGGTGGATGAACTGTCTATCCCAGGGGTCAGCAGATGTTCTGTGGTATGTGTTACATGGTAAATATTTCCAATTTTGAGGACCACAGAGTCTGTTGCAGCTACTCACCTTTGCTGTTAGACCTGAAGGCAGCCTTGGACAGTATGTAAACAAATGGGCATGCCAGTGTCAATAAAATTTCACTTATGGACACTGAAATTTGAATTTCATATAATTTCACTGTCACAAAATATTCTTCTTTTTTTTTCTTTTTTGAGAAATCATTTTAAAATGTAAAAACTGGGGAGCCTGGCTGGCTCAGTTGGTAGAGCATGCAACTCTTGATCTCAGGGTTGTGAGTTTGAGCCCTATGTTAGGTGTAGAGATTACTTAAAATCATTTTAAAAAATGTAAAAGCTATTCTGAACTTGCAGGCCATACAAAAATGTACAGGAACTTGCTGACCCCTGGTCTACGTACTTAGCCAAAGACAACCTTTTAGTTGTGCGTATATATCTCCGTTCATCTACATCTCCTCCTTCTCTCTTTCTCCTGTATCATCAGTTTTTCCCCCTGGTGGATGTTTCCTATCAGCATATTAGCTTGCTAGTATGCCTCCAGGCTTTAGAACAACTTATTTTGGCCCCACATTCCTTTTACACTATAGCCTATTCTCTTCTTCCTCCTTGAAAGAGCTATGTAAGTATTAAATGAAATTACACATGTAAAATGGCTGCCAGTTTCTCCTTTCCTTTTAAAAGAAATGCAGTTGGGGGGCATCTGGGTGGCTTAATCGTTAAACGTCCAACTCTTTTTTTTTTTTTTTAAGATTTTATTTATTTATTTGATAGAGAGAGACACAGCGAGAGAGGGAACACAAGCAGGGGGAGTGGGAGAGGGAGAAGCAGGCTTCCCGCCGAGCAGGGAGCCCGATGTGGGGCCCGATCCCAGGACCCTGGGATCATGACCTGAGCCGAAGGCAGACGCTTAACAACTGAGCCACCCAGGTGCCCCTAAATGTCCAACTCTTGATCTCACCTCAGGTCTTGATCTCAGTCAGGGTCATGAGTTCAAGCCCTGCACTGGGCTCCACACTGGGTGTGGAGCCTATTTAAAAAATAATAATAATAAAAATGAAACAAGACAAAACCAGAGAGGGAGACAAACCATAAGAGACTCTTAATCTTAGGAAACAAACTGAGGGTGGCTGGAGTGGAGGGGTGTGGGGAGATGGGGTGATTGGGTGATGGACATTGGAAGGGTATGTGTTGTGGTGAGCACAGATGAATCACAGACCTGTACCCCTGAAACAAATAATACATCATATGTTAATTAATTGAATTTAAATTAAAATAATAAGTAAATGAATGAATGAATAAAATATAAATGTAATTTTATCATAGCATTTTTGTATTACTTCATTTGCAGATTTCTCTTATTTAAAGGAAAACTAATATGGAAAATATATCCTGAATAATATTTTTCTTCAATGCAATATGACCCTCATGGTGTTGGGGGGGTTGTCTATAATAAATGAAAGTATGCATGTACCTGTCTCTCTCTTTTTGTCTCTGACCCTACCAGAATAAATTGTCTTTAGAAACTTCATGACATTCTCTTCTCCTTGGCTTTTGGGTAACAGGTATATTAGCCTTTCACTTCTAATCTCTTTACTGATTTTCTCTGTGCCTGCCATGGCTCTTCTCTTCCCTAGGGATTAGTAATTGAGTGACTTTTAACTTTTTTCACTTTCCCTCTGTGCTTATACCTTTGACTCTAACCTATATGCTAGTGATTCTCAAACTTTAGCATGCAGCAAAATCATCTGCAGGGTTTATTAAAACACAGATTGCTGGGGTGCCTGGGTGGCTCAGTCCGTTAAGCCTCTGCCTTTGGCTCAGGTCATGATCCTAGGGTCCTGGGATCAAGCCCCATGTCAGGCTCCTGCTCAGCGGGGAGTCTGCTTCTCCCTCTGCCTCTCCCTGTGCCCCACCCCAGCCCCCCGCCGGCTTGTGCTCTCTCACTCACTTTCTCTCTCTCAAATAAATAAATAAAATCTTAAACACACACACACACACACACACATACACACATTGCTGGCCCCCCTACCAGAGTTTCTGAGTCTGTAGGTCTGGGATGGGGCTGAGAATTGTCATGTTCAACAAGTTCCCAGGTGATGCTGTTGCTGCTGGTACATGGATGTTGTGTTGAGAAGTGCTGCTCTCTGCTAACGATTTGCAAATCGGCAGCCTTAGTTTCTCCACTTAGCCCTTTTCAAGTTTCATTATTCTTGACTGTCAACAAACAGTCTCCACTTGGCTTATTCCATTATCATTATTAAGCTTAATATGTATAAAACTAAACTCCTTATTTTTTTCCTGTAATACATCCAAATGGAATCTACTTTTAAACTTTCCTCTTTGTTAGTAGTACTAGCACCCTCTGAATCTTAAGTTCTTTTAAGATCATTTTAATATATCTTCTTTCACATACCATATTCAATTAATCATAGGTTCCATTTTTTCCTTCTAAATCTGGCCCTTATTCATCCTTTTCTCTTCAGTTACACTGCTTATCAACCAGGACTAAAACCTCACCACCTCATTTTTGAGTTAGGTGACAGCCTCCTAGTTTATCAGCCTTGACACTGTAGCTTCTTTTCATCTGCAAGGCATTCTGATTTGCTTTAAACAGATCACTGTGCCATTTTCTCATTCCATGATCCTTCATTGAAACATAGGAGAGTATCTTCACAACTTGGGATAGACAAAGATCTCTTAGATGAGATGCAGAAAACACTAACAATAAAAGAAAAAATTGGACTTCATCATAATGAATACTTCTCTTCATCAAAAAAACATTACTAAGAAAGTGAATAGAGTAGCCACAGACTATAAAGAAATATATTTACTACACATACATCTGATGAAGGACTTATGTCCTTAAAATTTCTACAAATAAATAATGCTATGACCAATTACCCAGTTTTAAAATGGAAAAAAGACTCAAACATACACTTTACAAAAGAAGATGCATGGATAAACATGAATGTAGGTACTTAGCATCTTTAAGAAATCAGGGAAAGGCAATTTAAAACACCAAATGCGGACAAAGAAGTAGAACAAGAATTGTCATGTCTTACTGGTGGGAAGATAAAATGGTACAACCACTTTGGAAAATTGGCAGTTTCACATAAGTTAAGCATACATCTACCCTGTGATCCTGTAATTCCAACTTCTAGTATTTACCTAAAAGAAATGAAAATATATGCTTATATGTTATAAATGTTTTGTTACACAAAATAGTAACAGCCTTATTGATAATAGCCTAAAACTGGAAGCAACTTACATGTCTGTCAGTAGGAGAATGGATAATTAAATTGTGACGTATTTGTACTATGGAAGTCATACACCTCACCAATAAAATACACAGAACAACATGGTGAGGAGTGGGATCAACTGGAAAGGGTCATTAAGGGAACTTTTCTGGGGAAATAAAAATTAGTTTATCTTTGTTGGGATGGTGGTTACATGTGGATATAAAGTTTTCAAAATTCATCAAACTGAACATGTTAAGATCTGTGCATTTTATTCTTTGTTAATTATACCTGAATAAAAAATAAATTTTTAATAAAACTATCAGTGGTTCCTCGTTTCCTATCTGGTGTGTATCAGTATACAGAAAAAATACTTAGATCAACCTGGTAAGGCTGACTTGGTAAGCTCTGTGAAGACAAGGACAATGTTTGTCTTCTTCATTACTACCAACCCACTACTTAGCTAGCACATAGTCGATATTTGATAAATACTTCTGTGAGTGGATAGTCTTAATGAGCCATGAATGTTTTTCCACCTATTTTTTAAATTTTTTTTTTTTTAAGATTTTATTTATTTATTTGACAGAGAGAGAGAGATAGCGAGAGCAGGAACACAAGCAGGGTTGAGTGGGAGAGGGAGAAGCAGGCTTCCTGACGAGCAGGGAGCCCGATGTGGGACTTGATCCCAGAACCCTGGGAGACCGAAGGCAGACGCTTAACGACTGAGCCACCCAGGCGCCCTCCACCTATTTCCTAGTACTTATAATTATCATATACCATGCTATTATATCAATGTATTATATTTTATCCAGATCCCTGGTGTTTTCTATTGATGTTATTTGACCTCTTTTTTTAAAATTTAAATTAATAAAGTACAGTGGACATCCTTGTAGCCATTCAAGAAAGATACATTTCCTTAGCTTCAGTCAACACTGTTACTGTTGTTTTAATCTTTACTAATTTAATAGACAAGAAGTGGTATATTTTTTATTCTTTTGACTACAGTGTAAAGGTAAAGATAGGATTTCTTTTTAAAGATTTATTTATTTATTTGAGACAGTGTGTGAGCAGGGGAAGGGGCAGAGACAGAGGTAGAGGGAAAGTCTCAAGCAGACTCCCTACCGAGCACAGAGCCCAACGCCATGCTTAATCCCGTGGCCCTGAGATCATGACCCACACTGAAATAAGAGTCGAACGCCCAACCGACTGAGCCACCCAGGCGCCTCTAAAGATAGGGTATTTTTAATGACCGTTAGACTATTAAAGAAAAGATTTATCTCCCCTGGAAACAAAATAAAAAGTGGGCTTAAGTCAATTGCATAGCATTTAGATTCTCATTTATAATTATTATTTTGATGTATTCTAAGAGCAGAAATCTTAAAAGTAAGAGAAACCACTGAAGAATGTGCATTTTATTGTAATATGTTATTAATAAAATTACTTCTGGCAATTTCTTTAAAGGGAATTTATTTAAAACAGTAGATATATGTAGTAGGCAATATGTGTCGGGGTGGGAGAGAGAAACCTTTGAACCAGGAATAGGAGCAAAGGAATAAATGTTTAATCAATTTTGTCTCTCCCAAAATGGCCAGGGAACAGGGAGTGAGAAGCTGCTCTGAGTAATACTGGTTCAGAAATCGTAGCAAGGTCAAATATGCTTCCTACTGCTTTACCTCAAATCTGTATCTTGTATGATATTTGCAGCCCTAAATAATTTTTTGCCCCTTCTTAGAAACTGTAAGAGTATCACTCAGCAATGATTTTAATTAGTAGCAAACTTGTCGTTTTTTATACAGCAGACAGGACAATACAAGGAGGGAAAGAAAGAAAAGAAACGCCTTTAGATAAATTTTGAGGGGCGCCTGGGTGGCTCAGTTGTTAAGCATCTGCCTTTGGCTCAGATCATGATCCCAGGGTCCTGGGATCGAGCCCCACATCGGGCTCCCTGCTCAGCCAGGAGCCTGCTTCTCCCTCTCCCACTCCCGCTCCCCCTGCGTGTGTTTCCTCTCTAGCTCTCTCTCTCTCTGTGTCAAATAAATAAAATCTTAAAAAAAAAAAAAAAAAAAGGAAAGAAAAAGCCTTTAAAAATAAATAAATAAATAAATTTTGATGTGGTTAGCCCTTAGACCTGCCTTATCAGAAAATAGCCTGACACAGGTAAATCCAACACAATTCTGTTTTGAGAAATTGTGGTCTGAACATTGAGGTATTTAAAAAAGACACAAGTTGTCATTTTTTTTTAAGCTTTTATTTATTTGACAGAGAGAGAGAGAGCACAAGCAGGGGGAATGGCAGAGGGAGAGGGAGAAGCAGGTTCCCCGAGGAGCAGGGAGTCCAATGTGGGGCTCCATCCCAGGACCCTGAGATCATGACCCGAGCCCAAGGCAGACGCTTAACCAACTAAGCCACCCAGGCACCCCCACAAGTTGTCATTTTTAACTTTATAAATAATAATAATAGCAAATATATGTTGAGTACTTACCTTGTGTTCGATACCATGTTGAGCATTTTACGTGCACTTTCTCGTTTAATCTTAACACCAACCTTCTGAAGTATCTCCATTTCTAGGTGAGAAAACTGAGACGTTAGAAAGGTTCCATGACATGGCTAGGGATTTCTCCTCTGTCTGGCCCCAGTGCTCTGTAACCATATTCTGTACTGCCTCTCTTAGCAAAGGTATTGCCCCTGGGAATCCTTTAATTATGTGATTCCTTTCCTTGAAATAAATTAACTTTTTTTATTTACAAAAATTCATTTTGCACACAATGTCTTGTCAGTAAAATAATGGACTCTGGCTTATTATTACTTATTAGGACAAAGTACAAGCTATGAAGCCAACTACAAGTTTTGGTAGATGTGATTCTCTTTTCTTGTGTAAAAATATTAAGCCAGTTGACATACTACCGATAGGGAAAGTCGCTTCATTTCTCATTTAATGTGGTTCTATTTAGCACCTCTGAAAATATATGTTAATAAGAACTTACTTGCCACGATTGAAGTTTGCATAAGAGATCTTCTCTTCCAGAGTTGTTCTTATTTCTCCTCTGCCCCCAAATCCCTTTTCTCCGTAGATACAGAAACAGGGACTTTACCTTTTTTACATGGACTATTTGCCTTGGGTTTGTATCCTTCTGTCACTGTTCCTTTATGAAATTTACATGTATCCTACATGGTAAACAGAAGATTTAGATAAACAGGATCATGAGGGAATGGTCTCTTTTGTTAGAATATGGAAGCACCCTCCAGAGGCTGAATTAAGAACAACTTCAGGAGAAGGATCCATTAGGAAAGGCGGTCTGTGCAAATGGATTCTGACATACACACCCATATTTATTTTTCCCTTGGGGGTTTCTTACTTTCTTATTGGCCCCACAAAATTCCAGCTCTGTCATGAATAAAAACCCCTTTCCTTTTCTGTTTCTCCGGTTATAACTAAATTAACCTGAAAAAAAAATGTTATAATTGAAAAGACAATTAAATGTATTGGTTTCTGTTTTTCTGAAATTTCTAGTTTTAATGAGGCCAAAATCTTCCTTTATTGAGATTGTACACCCCCTTGCCATTTTTCCTGTGGCACATTACTTCCCCTATCATAACACGTATTATGTTCTTTTGTATTTATGTGTTTGCCTGTTTTTCCCTTACCCCCTCTACCTCCTTTTTCAAAGTTGCACCCCAAGATCTAGCATAATGCTTATTAGTACACATAGTTACTTAATATATATTTTTTGCAATCATTGTGCTTGAATTCTTTCCCTTCCAGTTATCTCCCTTTCTGTAAAGGGTTGGTGAGGCAAGATTTCTTCCTAGAAATAACAGACCTGATTTTTAAAAAACTCTCATTCTTTATTCACAGGTAGTCTAATAGTATTTTTAACTCTATGGTAACTATTGAGAATGACCCCACTCACTGATAAGAGACAGCAAGGTTGGAAACTAAAGTTTGAAGATCTCTAATGTTCTAGGCACTTTAATACTGACATCAACCTGTGAGGATAAGTAGTATTATTTGTGTTACAGGTGATTAAACTGAGGTTCAGGAAGCTTGAATAGCTTTTCCAGGATCTTATAGCTAGTATGGAAGTAAGCTGAAATTTGAGTTGATATCTACCTTACTCCAAAATTTCTGCTTTTTCTATTGATCTCTGATCTCTCTGCAGGAAGGTCAAACATCATAGGATCCTAATGTGCAGAATATTAGCATTTTTGTTTTTTATCTTTAAAATCTCAGTTTAGCTTTGTTTTTTTAAAAATTTTTTTAGATAATTAGCATATACAAAATTCTCCTTTTTAAAATACACAATTCAGTGGGTTTTAGTATATTTACAATGTTGTGCCACCATCACCACTAATTCCAGAACACTTCATCACCCCAAAAAGAAACTCTGAGCCTATTAATATCATCCCCCCTTGCCTTCTCTCCCTAACCCATGACAACCACTAATCTGTTTTATGTCTATCTAGATTTGTCCATTGAGGATATTTCAAATAAAGTGAATTATAGAATATGTGGCCCTTTGTGTATGGTGGCTTTTACTTCATATGTTTTAAGGTTCATCCATGTTGTAGCATATATCAGTACTTCATTTCTCTTTATGTCTGACTTACATTTCATTATATGGATATATAACTTACTATTGTCCATCTTTTTTTTAACTTTTTTTTTTTTAAGTTTTACTTATTTAAGTAATCTCTACATTCCATGTGGGCTCAAACTCATGCCCTGAGATTAAGAGTCACATGCTCTTTCGACTGGGCCAGCCAGGCAACCCTGTTGTCTGTCTTTTCAATTCTAAGCATCGTAGTGGTTATGGAATGGTATCTCATGGTTTTGATTTGCATTTCTCAGTAATTAGTGATATTGAGCATCTTTTCATATGCTTGTTGGCCATTTGTATATCTTTCTGGGAGAAATGTCTGTTCAAATCCGTTGCCCATTTTAAATTGGATTTCTGTCCTTTTGTTACTGAGTTGTAAGTTATAATTATTAGTGAGTTTTAAATATATATATCCTGGCTACTAGGCCCTTATCAAATAAATGAGTTCCAATATTTTTTCTGTTTTATGGATTGTTATTTCACTTTGTGATAGTGTCTTTTGGTGCACAAAACTTTAATTCTGATAAAGTCTAATTTATTTTTTCTTTGGTTGTCTGTGCTTTACATGTCCTATCTGAGAAGCTATTGCCTAATCCAAGGTCACGAAGATTTCCACATATTTTCTTCTAAGAGTTTTATAGTTCCAACTCTTACGTTTAGGTCTTTGGCTCATTTTTATTTTTGTTTGTGGATGCCCACTTGTCTAAGCACCATTTGTTGACTATTCTTTCCCCATTGACTTGTTTTGGTACCCTTGTCAAAAATCAACTGACTATAACACAAAGTCAACAACAACAAAAAACAAATAACCCAGTTAAAAATGGGCAAAGGATTTGAATAAGCATTTCTCCAAAGAACATATATAAATAGCCAAAAAGCACATGAAAATATGCCAATATCACTAAATGCAAATCAAGGGGCACCTGGGTGGCTCAGTCGGTTAAGCGCCTGCCTTCAACTCAGGTCGTGATCTGAGGGTCCTGGGATTGAGCCCCACATTGGGCTCCTTGCTCAGCTGGGAGTCTGCTTCTCTCTCTCCCTCTACCCCTCCTCCCCCTTCGTGCTTTCTCTCTCACTCACTCTCAAATAAATAAAATCTTAAAAAAAAAAAGAAAGAAATGCAAATCAAAATTACAATGAGGTATCAATCATCTCACACCCATTAAGATGGGCACCATAAAAGAAAAGAAAAAAGAAAACATGTTGGTAAGGATATGCAGAAATTGTAACCTTGGTGCAGTGTTAGTGGGAATGAAAACCAGTATGGAGATTCCTTTAAAAATTAAAAATAAAATTACCGAATAATCCAGCAGTCCCATTTCTTGGTATATATCCCAAAGAATTGAAAGTAGAATCTTGGAGAGATATTTGCATATCCATGTTTATCGCCTCATTGTTCACAATAGTCAAGAGGTAGAGACAACCCAGATGTTCATCAGTGAATTAATGGATAAACAAAATGTGGTATATATATACACAGTGGAATATTATTAAGGCTTTAAAAAGAATGAAATCCACTGAATTGTTTTGATACCCTTGTCAGAAATTGACTAGGAGTGCCTGGGGGACTCAGTCGGTTGAGCATCTGGCTCTTGGTTTTGGCTCAGGTCTTGATCTCATGGGTCATGGGATTGAGCCCCACATCTCAGTGGGGAGTCTGCTTAAAGATTCTCTCCCTCTGCCCTTCCCCCCCCACTCTCTCTCTCAAATAAATATATCTTAAAAAAATTAATTGACTCTAACAAACTCAACATCAGAAACCCCAAATAACCCAATTTAAAAATGGGCAAAGGACTTAAATAAACATTTTTTTTTTTAAAGATTTTATTTATTTATTTGACAGAGAGAGAGAGATAGCGAGAGCAGGAACACAAGCAGGGGGAGTGGGAGAGCGAGAAGCAGGCTTCCTGCCGAGCAGGGAGTCCGATGTGGGACTCGATCCCAGGACCCTGGGATCATGACCCGAGCCGAAGGCAGACGCTTAACGACTGAGCCACCCAGGTGCCCTTGAATAAACATTTTGACATATGCTGCAACATGGATAAATACTGAGCACATTATGCTAAGTGAAACAAGCCAATCACATAAGACAAAAACTGTGTGATTTTACTTCCAAGAGGTGTCTAAAGTAGTCAAATCATAGAAACAGAAAGGAGAATGGTTGTGAGGGACTGGAGTTGGGGGAGAAAGAGAGGTGTTCAGTGGGTATAAAATATCAGTTTGCAAAATGTAAAAGGTCTGGAGATCATTACACAATAGTGTGAATATAGTTAACATTACTGAACTATACATTTAAAAAAGGTTAAGATGGTAAATTTTGTGGGTTTTTTGCCACAATTAAAATTTTTTTAATCAATTGATTATAGGTGTAGGGGCTTTTTTTCTGAACTCTCAATTCTTTTCCATTGGTCTATAGGTCTAGCCTTATGCCAATGCCACATAGTATTGATTACTTGACACACAGTTTTATAGTAAGTTCTGAAATAAGGAATGGTGAATCCTCCAATTTTGGAGGGTTGTTTTTCAATATTATTTTGGCTACTCTGTTTTGGCTTTCATTTTTCATATGAATTTTAGGATGGGCTTGTCACTTTCTACACAAAAGGCAGCTGGAATTTTAATAGAATGCATTGAATCTGTGGATCAATTTGGAGAATATTGCCATCTTTAAAAAAAAAAGATTTTATTTGAGAGAGAGCAAGCGAGCACAAGCAGGGGGGAGGGCAGAGGGCAGAGAGAGGAGCAGATGCCCTGCTCTGAGCAGGGAACCCGATGTGGGACTCGATCCCAGGACCCTGAGATCATGACCTGAGCCGGAGGCAGGTGCTTAACCGACTGAGCCACCAAGGCGCCCCAAGAATATTGCCATCTTAACAACATTCAGTCCTTCAAGTACGAATGCCTTTCCACTTACTTCAGTCTTTAACTTATGTCAATGATGCTTTGTAATTTTCTTGTACAAGTACACTTCTTTTGTTAAATATGTTCCTATCTCAGGTTAGTTTTTATCATTTACAGTAGGCCAATCTCAAAAAGACTTGACACTAAAGTTTTCATCATGTTTATGGTACTGTGTTTCTTTGGCACACTACCACTATGACATATGTGTTGCAATTCATGTTCTCTCTCTCTCCCTCCCACCCCCATGTAAGTCTCATTTCTCATACCATCTACATTCTTAAAAAATTAATTTGTGATAGTTAAGTCAAGATTTGTGGCTCTCCATATAAATGTATGTTTTGATTATAGATTGCATCAACCTGGGGTCTTCTTTGTACAAAAGTGAAAGGAAAGATAGTTTATCTCAGAGCCCAATGGCCAGAAGTAATCTCATATCTATAGGATCATAAAATAGTTGGGAAGTTTTTTTCCAGCTGAAAGAGTTTCACAGTCTCAAGCTACAAATATTGGTTTCATACCTCATGACAACTGTAATCATAGGATATTTCTATGTGTAATGTTTAAAGCTAGAATGTAGAAATGCAAAAAAAGAGAGAGAGAGAACAAGATTCAAAAACAGTGGCTATCAGACATCAGAGCAAAGTGTTGTAAGGGTTAGGTGCAAATCCCATTTGCAGAGATCACAAATCTAGGTTTTCTTGTACAGTCCTGGATTCACAGGTGGTCCAGAAACTGTATTTTGAGAAAATTGCTCTGTAGTATTAAAAATGTACCCTGCTTGGGACCACTCAGTATGAACACAAATCATAACTTAGTAGCCTTGAAGGAGTAAGAAGCATGAGATTTGGGGAACATCTTAAAGTTTGAGGTGCTTCTTTTGGTACATTCACAATAAACCTTGATGGTTTAGACTTGAATTATAGTAATTGAGGCCACAGATTTAACATGGGAATGAAAATAACCCCACTATATTGTGAATTTTGTATAGCCCTACCTGAATTAGGTATGTTTCCCCCACGTTCTATTGGTATGATTCTTCACTTTGCCATTCTAGCTAATTAACATGTATACTTCCAATGGTCAAGTCAGCTATAGTTTACTAATTTCTCAAGGTTGACTCTGGCAGAAGAGACAGGTAACTAGGGTCTGAAAGAATTGTATATACTTCTGAATGTTCATTTACCTAATCTTTAACTTTCAACTTAATTCATTCCTATTCATTGATCCACCCAGCATCTAATGAGCATCTGCTTATGCCAGGCGCTATTATAAGTGGTGCTGGGAATACTACAGTGAACAAAATATTTAAGAAGTTCCTTGTCCTAATAACTGGGCAAGTAGGTTCATCAATCCTGGGTGGAAGACCATAAACATTAAGAATATAAGTGCTATGAAAAGTCTATGTGAGGGAATAGAGAGTGACAGAAAATAGGAAGAGGTTTTTTTTTTTCTTTTGAAGATGGTGAACAGTAGAGGGCATCTGGGTGGCTCAGTTGGTTTAGCCTCTGACTCCTGATTTCCGCTCAGGTCATGATTTCAGGATTGTGGGATCAAGCCCCATGTCAGGCTCCTCTCTCAACAGAGTCTGCTTGTCCCTCACCCTCTGTTCTCCGCCGACGCGTGCGCGCTCGCACTCTCTCCATTTTTTTTAAGAAAAAAAGATGGTGAACAGTAGCATTTAAGCAGAAAGATGTTAGCACTTGTTCAGTTTCTGGCATATGCCATAAAATGGTAGTTTGCCATCTGAAAAGGATCATCTACTTACTGAACTTTAGAGTTGTTAAAAACAACAGAACTTTCTTCTGATGAAATCTGATGCGGAAATTCAACATATAAGAGATCATGATGCAGCTATGGTTGAAATACAAATTGAAGGGTCCACAGCTTCCATGTTCCTTCATCTCTTTCCACCCTTTCCTCTCTTAGCACCTCGGGGGCTCCATTAGGGAACCCAGAACATGGGGAAAACTGCTCATCAGTTTGCAGATGAGTAAATTAAATCTAAGAAACCTTAAGTAGCTGCCTGTAGTCACTTAGGCAGTTCTTAGCCTAAAGCTCTTTCCATCTTATCATCCATTCAGAAAATGTTTGAGCATCTGTGTCAGTGCTATGCTAGGAGAGTTCTGTGGATATATCTGGGAACAAAGAAAGACAAGTCCCGGGGCGCCTGGGTGGCTCAGTCGTTGAGTGTCTTCCTTCAGCTCAGGTCACGATCCCAGGGTCCTGGGATCAAGCCCCACATCAGGTTCCCTGCTCAGCAGAAAGCCTGCTTCTCCCTCTCCCACTCCCCCTGCTTGTGTTCCTGCTCTCGCTATTCTCTCTCTCTGTCAAATAAATAAATAAAATCTTTAAAAAAAAAAGTTTTTATTATAGTGGGAGGAGATAAGAAAAATAGACAATTTATAATATAGGGTAGAGTGTGGTAATAGCATCTGTCCATGTGGCAGCTCAGGGAAGGCTCTGCAGGAGCTGGTTTCTTAAATAATAAATTGGAGTTTGACCAGTTAAGAGGAACTGCACTCATATACTTAAATGAAGATAACCCCAAAATGCAGTCATTGTCAGTATCAGGGTGCTTTCAGCTATAAATAACAAAGACCACCTTATACATAATAGTAAGAGCCAAGGTATATGTCTCTAGGGTTGTTTAATTCAGTGTTCCTGGTTTTGGTTTTTTTTTTTTTAAAGATTGATTTTATTTATTTATTTATTTATTTGAGAGAGAGTGTGCCAGAGGGGAAGGGCAGAGGCAGAGGGAATGGGAAAGAATCTCAAGCAGACTCCCCTCTGAGTGCAGAGCCTGATGTGGGGCTCAAACTCACGACCTGGAGATCATGACTTGAGTCAGATGCTTAACTGACTAAGCCATCAAGGTGCCCCTCAGTGTTCCTGTTTAATTCAAGGTTGTGATCAAGAAGAAGGGTTTTTCTCATCTTTCCCCACTTCCATTCTTTCAGCCACAAAATGGCTGCTGGAGTTCCAGGGGTAATATCCAGACATAGTATCCAGTAGAGACTCCCTTCTCTTCTCTGTTTAAGAGCCAAAAGAACCATTCAGAATCTTTTTCTAAAGCCCCTAGGAAGCTTCCCCTCATGCCCCATTGACCAGAACTGGTTCACATGCCCATACTCTAACCAGTTGCCAGCTAGAGAATGGGATTATTGTGATTTACTCAGATTAATTGGGATTCATCCTGCTGTTTTCTCCTGTTTATTCATTGAAAGATTTTTTTTAAAACAGAGCCTTTTTGCTGAACATAGAAAATATTTCCATACAGTTGTTACATGCTCATCACAGAGATTAATTGCATATATTATCCTTTTTTAAGCACATTAAGAGTTTAAGAAACCCCAGAGTCACAGTGAGCCAACAGTGTTAAGATAAGTATATCCCAATTGTTCTAATTTGCTTTAAGTTTGTCTGCTTGTCATAACACCTATCGGTTCAGTTTCCTCGTAACCTTCCAATTACTGCTAGAGTCAGAAATCTTGTTAATCCCTGAAATACTGTCTGAACCTGATTTTCATTTATTTGCTGCAAAAGGAATGCACATTTCTCTACGTTTTATTTCTTTTTATACACACACATGCACACACACACAGGCACACATGTGGTTGGATGTATACAAATGCCATTTTATTGTAGTGACTGCAGAATGAATGGAGTTTTTCAGACAGTGGTTCTGTGAGGTCCTTATAGGAATAATTTGTAGCATAATACCCCACTTACTTGGGGCACCTGGGTGGCTCAGTCGTTAAGCATCTGCCTTTGGCTCAGGTCATGATCCCAGGGTCCTGGGATCGAGCCCTGCGTCGGGCTCCCTGCTCCGCGGGAAGCCTGCTTCTCCCTCTCCCACTCCCCCTGCTTGTGTTCCCTCTCTCTGTGTCTCTCTCTCTGTCAAATAAATAAACAAAATCTTTAAAAAAAAAATACCCCATTTACTTGATAATTTAAATTTCACAAAGTTCTCTCTGTAGGAGTCACTTCTTATAATTTGAATCTAGACTCCAAAGCTAACTTACTACAGATGTTTTTCCAGGTATTGAAGCTTATTAGAGTAAGAGAGGTGCAATTATGTCTTATAAAGTAAGAAACTGTTGACCATATAGTAATACTGTCTAAACTAATTATTTTTACTGTGAATCTGAAACTTCTTTGACATTGCAGGGGATTTACAGCAAACATTTTCCTTACACTTCCTGAAATTCTAGTGACTTTTTTCTCCTCTGGTTTCCAACCTAGAAGATGTAAACAGGAACTTTTTTATATTCTCACTCTCCTCATATCGGTGGGATAGGTGTTCAACACGTGCTCAGTTATCAGTCGGTCTGCAGAGTTATCTCAGACATTTTCATCCTTTCAGTTAATGTGCCATCATTTTCAAAGTCCTTTAGTTCAGTGCTTCTGCAAGTTTGACGTGCCTATGAAATGCCTGGGGATCTTGAAAATGCAGATTCTTAGGTTCTACATTTCTGATGGACAGCCGAGTGATGTGACCACACTTTGAGGAACAAAGTTATATTCTTTATCCTGTACAGTTCCATGAAATCAGACAAGAACAGGGAAATTTGAAGTCTATTACATCAAAGAGATGGGGATCTCTTTTGGAATAGGGATTAGATATTTAGACACTCATCAATTAGACTAGAGTTTACTTTTTTTTGGTATTTCTTCTTTCTCCCTCCTTCCGCCCCCCCTGCCCCCCCCTCCAGCCACTAACTTCCTTAATAGCTCCATTCTAATAACTTTAGTCAAAGAATTCTGAGGAGTTGGGGGTGCCTGGGTGGCTCAGTTGGTTAAGCGACTGCCTTCGGCTCAGGTCATGATCCTGGAGTCCCAGGATCGAGTCCTGCATCAGGCTCCCTGCTCAGCAGGGAGTCTGCTTCTCCCTCTGACCCTCCCCCCTCTCATGTGCGCTCTCTCTCTCTCTCTCATTCTCTCTCTCAAATAAATAAATAAAATCTTAAAAAAAAAAAAAGAATTCTGAAGAGTTGGGATTTTGGATTTTCTAGAGCTCATTTTTTGGCCTTGAATGAATGTTGTTTATAGGAGGATATATTTCAGTTTGTACATTGTTTTGTATTAATTTTAGTATTAATAATTCTAGTGTTATTTATTGTCATTTGTGAAAGAACTGGATTAATTAATGTTTATGTCATCCATAAGAGGATAATCTTATCTTCCATAGCCTTATTTCTTTTTCTTTTAGAACACTGTAAATTTACATTAATTTGCAGTGATAATGTTTGGAAATGGAAAAAAGGAATGTGATATTTTAAAGTCATTCTTTGGCACTCTGGGCAATTCTAATAGACATGAGAGTAAACCTGCGAAGGAAGAGACTGGAAATGACCTCAGTGTTTTTCAGTGCCTCCTGGATTTATGGTACATCCATACCATGAACAACATGAGAGGAACTAACTTAGTAAAGGCCGAGTCCTTAATAACATTGACTGAATGATGTTAAATCACTTGGTGAACTAGCCCTAGATCCTCCTTTGTGTAAGTTGCATCATTTTATGAATATTGACATACGGTTCTTGCCAGCACTTACATTCAGTCACAAGCAAGATCTTACTGCTGTATTTTTTAAAAGACCTAGATTCAAACAAAAAATTATGTAGGTTGTACATAAGAATCTAATATTATCATATGTAACAGTTTTAAAGATTTTATTTTATTTTTTTTTTTTTAAAGATTTTATTTATTTGACAGAGAGAGATACAGCAAGAGAGGGAACACAAGCAGGGGGAGTGGGAGAGGGAGAAGCAGGCTTCCCGCTGAGCAGGGAGTCCGATGCGGGGCTCGATCCCAGGACCCTGGGATCATGACCTGAGCCGAAGGCAGACGCTTAACGACTGAGCCACCCAGGCGCCCCAGTTTTAAAGATTTTAAATACAGTTTGATATTACAAACTAGAATGAACAGATTCGAGAGAGTTTTAATGTTCAGCAAAGATACTATAAGTGGTAACATAACTTGGCTTTAGTGCTGGGTTGAGCCATCCTTAAGGATTTTTAGAAAATATAATCAGAATTTAATAGCTAGGAGGTAGTTGAGTGGCTATATGGACATGAAGTGTAGAAAAAAGTTAAAGTTCTTATTAAAGTATGAAGGTTTTTTTTGAAGTTGTATTTATTTAAGTAATCACTACACCCCACATGGGGCTCCAACTCACGACCCCCAAAATCAAGAGTCGCACGCCTTCCAACGGAGCCAGCCATGTGCCCCTTAAAATACGTTAGAGAAAATTATCTCAGGGGCTTATTTTAAGTTGTAAGAATTTAGTTTTATGTAGAATATCAAATAGCACCATTGGGATTGTCCTATTTCCTACTATAAAGGTAAGGATTATTTTATGAAACCTATGTCAATTTGATTATGTGTATAAAAACAATATGTCTGTGCACCATATGTTTGAATCAAGTATAAAATCAATTTCTTCCTGTGGGTAATGTTCCAAAAAAGTTTGAAAGCTGTTGATTAGAACACAATAGAATAGATTTCAATCCAGTATGGAGAGCTTTCAGTTAAGATGATGGACTTAGCCAGTACAGGAAGCTCCATTCTTATTCCTAATATATAGAAACACCAGAGAAAATAACCAGAAAAGGATGGTCTTGAGGATGGTGTGGTATTTTTAGAACACACAGAAGGACTTAAAAGCAAGTAAGGGATTTTCTAGGTGCCAAAAACAAAGAGGAAACTCAGTGAGAGTAGAGAGTGAAATCAATAGAGTATGGCCGTCAGGGAAAAAACCCAGCTAATATATGATCTAGAGGCCTTGGCGGGCATAGGAATAAGAGTCAAGACATAGGCCCCAGACTGCAGGTGCTGGAATGAGGCTCACTGAGAAAGCCCAGAAAAAGGTATCCTTCCCATGATCAGATACTAGAGAACCTCCCATTCCCAGCCATCTGGACAAAGGAAGAACCTGTACTGTCAGGAATTCGAGACTAGGACGGCACTATGAGAAGTAGGGGGCCTTACTTTGCATTACCAATAACCTAGTGCAGAAGCACTAAGCCTTTAAATGATCCAGAGCCCACGACTCTCCATAGGTCTTTCCTTGGAAGAACAAGCACAAAACTACCCCATAGATATATCTCTAAACACAGGGGACCACAGACTCCCTTGGAGCTTGATTACTGCTGCCAAATGACCACACACCCCAGAACAGCACAGCACATACACAGGAACCAACTGTTGTGAGAGGCTGCTAGCAGATGATTAATGGTGGGAGGCAGAGTTTTACCCAAGAAACAGGAAGTAATTAGGGCATCCCAGAAAGAACTTTTAAATTAATCCGTTTAAAATATGGAAAGGGACTTAAGAATTCATGGAGGGCCTGGGTGGCTCAGTCGTTAAGCGTGTCTGCCTTCAGCTCCAGTCATGATCACAGGGTCCTGGGATCGAGCCCCACGTCGGGCTCTCTGCTCAGCAGGAAGCCTGCTTCTCCCTCTCCCACTCCCCCTGCTTGTGTTCCTTCTCTCGCTGTCTCTCTCTCTGTCAAATAAATAAAAAACAAAATCTTTCAAAATAAATAAAATAAAATATGGAAAGGGACTAAGAATTCATTAAATGAGTAAAATATTACTTAAAAAGAGCAGTCAGATTTGAAGGAGAAACAAATATAATTTTTAGAAATAAAATTAGGGGCACCTGGGTGGCCATTCAATTAAGCATCCAACTCTTGATTTTGGCTCAGGTCATGATCTCAGGGTCATGGGATGGAGCCCTGTGTTATGCTTGAGATTCTCTCCTTCTCTCTCTGCTCCTCCCCACCCCCTCAAATAAATAAATAAATCTTGGGATGGGGGAGAAATATGTGGACATGCTTTAAAAAAAAAGAAGTAAAATTAGTATCTGGGAAAAGAAATACAAACAATGTAAATGAACCTATCAAATTATGGAATCTGGAATTTCAGGACTTGCTAAGAAGGTCAGATTCTAAGAGCAAAGGTAAATTTGAGACATGATCTTTTGGAAATCTAATACTAATTTAATATTAAAGATCTCATTCTGCCAAACAATCTAACCTCACAACCTGGCAGTGTATCTCAAAGTGTCATCCTTTTCGTCTTAAAACTGATTGTCCCTGCTTTGTCCCCTTGCTTATGGAATCATTACCAGAGAGAAAAATACGACTAGTGGCAATTCCTCTTTCCGTTTGTCGCTCATAGACTTTAGGGAAATCAACTTGGCTCTGGCTCCTTATCAAGAGAAAGATGGGCCCCCTTGCAGTAATCTGTTTATATAAATTTGCAAAATGAATATTATCAAAGTCTTTACAGTTTAACTCTTTGGAAGTGTACTGTCTTTACTGTTTTGTCTCCCCTCATATAATTTGATATTCTATGACAATATCATCATCATTATCATTTTATTATTTTGGTCTCTAACAACTGGATAGTTTTCCTTAGACATTTGCTAACATTTGTATATGGAGATTATTATTGAGTCACTTTGACAGAATGTACTTGAAATTGTTTTTCTAGTAGTGGTACTGAGCTCAACTTTGATTTTCCATATTCCTCATGTGCTGGTAGCACACATTTTTAGATGACTAACTATAGTTTGGGGTATGGTTTGTAGCAATAGAATAGACATTTTTCTGCAAAAAGGTAACTGGTCCCAATGGGGTTCAAACTTGTGATCTTGGCCTCATTATCACACTTTTGTAACCATCAGACCTAATAGATATTATGATATGTATTTCAGTCTGTAATCTCAAAACTGAGTACTATTTTTTTATTACCCAAGGTTTATTTCAAATATGTAATTAAAAATCACTTTGGGACATTTCTCACTTTTGTTTGATAGTAAAAGTAACAAAAGTAAAGCAGACAGCCAAAGAACCTAACTCACTTTTCATCTTCCCTGTGTTTTCTATGACAGTGAAAGTCACAAAAGTGAAGCTTGCAGGCAAAGAGCCTAACTCACTTTACGGAGAGTGCTCCGGTACCTTTTTCTTTTAGTGAGGCTATAGCAGGTCTGATGTCAGTCACTTTAGAGACCTTTAGACCTCAGTGCTCATTTATTGCTAAAATGTACCAGCTCTGCTTCTGCATTATGAAGATCATCTGTCAACACTTTGAGATATTCTCCTTTGTTATTAAGCTTGTGATGCTCTACACTGTCAGGTTTTTTGCCAATTATAGTTAAGGTACAATGGTGTATTCACCAGATCAAAGTCTCACATTGGCGGTAGAGGAATGATTTGTAAGTCTTTATTCATCTGAATTGTACAATAGAACACCTGAGGAATGCAAATAATCCTTCTGAGGACTCTGCAGGAAAGGCTGTTAAAATGACAGGGTAGAACTATTGTTATTCTGAATTGATGTTTTAGCCAAAGTAATTATTTCTTATCTTGTTGTTTCATAACAGTTCTGGTTTTATTAGTTATGTTGACCATATTTATGAAACAAAATGTGTGTGATATTTTTATATTATCCTTTTACCTAGGCTTGTTTTATTTCATTTTCAATGAATCTATATTTGCTATAGATCTTTATATATATATATGTGTGTGTGTGTATATGTGTATATATATATATACTTGATTCTGACTTATATAATAAATGTATGTTACTAAACCATATCGTTTTGTTTGAACAGTGTAAGTCTGTGAAGTAACTTAGAATCTCATAATGTTAGGGCGCCTGGGTGGCTCAGTCGTTAAGCGTCTGCCTTCGGCTCAGGTCATGATCCCAGGGTCCTGGGATCGAGTCCCACATCGGGCTCCCTGCTCCGCGGGAAGCCTGCTTCTCCCTCTCCCACTCCCCCTGCTTGTGTTCCCGCTCTCACTGTCTCTCTCTCTGTCAAATAAATAAATAAAATCTTTAAAAAAAAAAAAAAAAAAGAATCTCATAATGTTATTATAGGCAGAATTATCAGTTTAAATTTTCCCCTTTTTGGGGTGCCTGGCTGGCTCAGTCTGTGGAGTGTGCAACTCTTGATCTCAGGGTTGTGAGTTCGAGCCCCACGTTGGGTGTAGAGATTACTTAAAAAATCAAATCTTTAAAAAAAATAGCAAAAATAAAAACAGATTTTCCCTTTTTCCTTAACCTGTCCTTTATAATTTTGAATAAGAAAATATCTGGTTTGGATTTCCTATTTTAAAGGACACATACTTTGGGCGCCTGGGTGGCTCAGTTGGTTAAGCGACTGCCTTCGGCTCAGGTCATGATCCCGGAGTCCCTGGATCGAGTCCCTGGATCGAGTCCCGCATCGGGCTCCCTGCTCGGCAGGGAGTCTGCCTCTCCCTCTGACCCTCCCCCCTCTCATGTGCTCTCTCTCTCATTCTCTCGCTCTCAAATAAATAAATAAATAAAAATAAAATAAAATAAAATAAAGGACACATACTTTATTCCAAAATAAATCTTAGGGATTGGTCCATTCTTTCAGGATGTGACCAAAGGAAAAAAAAATATATTATGAAGATCAAAAACTACTGATAACATTAAATAAGTAAATTATAGGTTAGCCTTATATAACAAACATGTACAAACTATTATGTGACTTTTTCATTCCCCTATCCCATCCTAAACCCTACTTGGTAGGCCATATTCTTTATTTTATAATAACTGATCCCCTGCCATTTTCTTTGATAGATGAGTTTTGATGAATTTGTGCTTTAGTTTTTGTTTTTTCCTTTCCCCTGTTGTGACATTTACACTGATTATTTAAAGAATTCCTGCCAGTTTTTTGCCATAATAGCTATTAAAACCTTGGTATAAATGTGGGAGCTCATAGAATTATATAAGACTATTGTATGCATTAATATTTTTAACATAAGTTTCTGTGAAATCTATATTCACTTACATACTAAACCCTATTCCAGAATCATAGGCATAGGGGTGGCGCCTGGGTGGCTCAGTCAGTTAAGTGTCTGCCTTCGGCTTAGGTCATAATCCGCGGGTCCTGGGATGGAACCCTGCATCGGGGCTCCCTCTCCATCTGCCCCTACCCACCCCCTGCCTTGTTCTTTCTCTTTCTCAAATAAATAAATAAAGTCTTAAAAAAAAAAAAAGAATTATAGGCATATAATCTATAATTATCTGAGAATGAAAATTAGCAATAGTAACTACTGTTATTATTAACAGTAATAATCATAATAGTAATGCTGTTTCCTGTATGCCAGGCTTTTCCAGGTTCATTACAATATAATGTGTACTACAATTATCTCCAGTTTTATGGGTGAGGAAACTGAGATTTAGAAGGGTTTGATAACCTGCCCAGAAATAAAGAGCTAGCAAAGTAGTAGTAGAATCAGAACCTGGTTAATGTATTCACTACACTTATTTCATTTATGTTCTAACTACTGCTTTGCCAAAATAACCCATGATCTGGAAGGGAAAAAAAAAAAAACAGTCAATAACATCTTTTCTGGTATCAACCTGGTGTCTATTCCCTAACTGATTGGGCTTTCCAAACCCTTTGTGATTAAAGGAATTTATTTCCTCTGCAGTTCTCTTATTTGTGCTCCTGCAAAAGTAAGAACAGTGTAGATACAGTCAACTAGGTTTGTAAATGTGCATTTCTGGATGTGTTTGTTTTGATAACAAAAATCTCCCTCAAATTCTTAATCTCAGGAAACAAACGGAGGGTTGCTGGAGTGGTGGGGGGTGGGAGGGATGGGGTGGCTGGGTGACAGACATTGGGGAGGGTGTGTGCTATGGTGAGCGCTGTGAATTGTGTAAGACTGTTGAATCACAGACCTGTACCTCTGAAACAAATAGTACAGTATATGTTAAAAAAAAGAAGAAGATAGGGGGAATGAAGGGGGGGAAATCGGAGGGGGAGACGAACCATGAGACTATGGACTCTGAGAAACAAACTGGGGGTTCTGGAGGGGAGGGGATGGGGGGATGGGTTGGCCTGGTGATGGGTATTAAAGAGGGCACGTTCTGCGTGGAGCACTGGGTGTTATACGCAAACAATGAATCATGGAACACTACATCAAAAACTAATACTAATGATGTAATGTATGGTGATTAACATAACATAATAATAAAAAAAAAATCTCCCTCAAAGCCAGGTACAACTGTAAGCTCTTGTTAGTCCAGGAGGGAACTGACCTAGGCATATAAATATCTGGGTGGAACAAATGATTTATTTGGCAAAAACTCTTCAAAATTAGCTGGCACTTCTTAGGTGTGGTTCCTATACAAACAGAACTTAATGTTTTTGCTTCTTAAAAATTTACTTTGTAAAGTAAGGAAAACAATAAATCATAAAATTGAGGTTTTCAAGGACACAGGTGTTAATGCTGAATAAATGTAGTGTAACTTTAAAAAGTTTTATAATATTTGTATAATGGTTCGTATAGATAATGTGCTAAAGTAAAACTAGATTACAGTAAAATCTTATGGCATATACCTGAAGCAATTGCTGCCTGTTAATGCCTTGACCTTGGAAAGCTATACACAAAAAGATGGCATCATAAAACCGTGCAATTCTTATGAATATGTATGTGCTACTTGATAATAATGAATGTGGTACAGTCATGCATGCACTACAAGATAATGTTGTGCCCTTTTTTGTCTACAGGTTGATAAAAATTAAAGAGTGGGTGGACAAGTATGACCCAGGTGCCTTGGTCATTCCTTTTAGTGGGGCCTTGGAACTCAAGTTGCAAGAATTGAGTGCTGAGGAGAGACAGAAGTATCTGGAAGCGAACATGACACAAAGGTTAATTAGCATTCATTTTCCCTACACTTTATTATCAACTATTTCCTTGCAGTAATTTAATTGCTTGCGCTGATAGAATAATAAATGACAGAGTAATTACCATTATAAAGAGGGAATCTTCTCCTTTCTTTACCATGAGACAGAGTGAAAAGATTTATTTTAAATTAAGTTTTTAACTGTCATCTGTCATCTCTGTACAGTGTTTTAATTATAACATAGGTATTAGTTATGTATATTTTTGAGAGGGAATGATCGCCAAAACTCTTTCGTCATGTTCAGTGGGGGAGGGGAAAGGGTGAATCAGTTGCCTTAATTTTTTCTGAGTAACACTAATATATTGTTTAAACATTGGATTTCAATCAAATAATTTCGCTTTTATGACCTATGTCCTGGAAATAATTAATATTGGAGGAAAATAGTCATAGAATGGCTAGATCAAATTTTTCTTTTTTTTATAGTAAACAATTCAAAATGATATATTCAGACTAATACAATTAAAACCAATTTTAGAAGGGATTTATTTTAGAAACAGTTATATGCTTTCAGGCCTCTTCAAGTGTATTATGGAAGATGAATGGTCATTTACTAATATCTTTAACATTTCTGCTTGAACTGAATAATTTTAGCTCTATACTGATCTCTGGCACAATCAACTTATATGTTGAGTGAATTTGTTTCATTTTATTTCAGCGCTTTGCCAAAGATCATTAAGGCTGGGTTTGCAGCACTCCAACTAGAATACTTTTTCACTGCAGGCCCAGATGAAGTACGTGCATGGACCATCAGGGTAAGATTCATACTTATTCATCAGCTATATCCAGTTCCACACTATTGAATTCAGATTGATATCACTGACTTTGAAGTTTGTCATGGTGGCGGTTAGCTAGTCATTACAGATGAGGTTTTTGTCCAGGATAACTTTAATTATTTGTGAGCTGCTGAACAGTGAAAGTGGAGCGGCATTGATTGAGGCAGGTAACAATTGATTCTGCCTATTACATAGTCTGAATTTCTTCATCCTGTAGAATCTGTCTACCCTCCTCCTGTGGTCAGAGATAAGACGCACCAGTATTGTGCTTGCTTAATCTGTGTGACTGGGTTTGTCTGCAGTGAAATTGATGTTGCTTTTCATTTTGTATTCGCTAAGTTTGTTTGGGTTGCGGGTGGTTCTTTCCTCCTTTGCTTTGCTCGGATTACATTTTCAGCAATAAAAGCAATATGACATCATTATGCTCTTCATAGATACACAGTTGGGCTCAAAGAGCTAAACTCAATGTGTAATAATTCATGCTTTTTTATTTGAATTCATAGAAGTGGTGTTTATTTTTGCGGCATTATATATTCAATCTTTCTTCTTTAAAAATGTGATATGTACTTTAAATATTGATGTATACTGATTACGATGAGAAAGAATGACTAATTTATTCCCAGAGGACAATAGAAACTGTGAATTGTAATGGCTTGCTTTTAAATGTAAATATATTGTAATATGGTAGTTACTACTGAAAAATATTTTTAAATATATGTAGTCCCAAATAGCGTTACGGAATATAAAAACAATGTCAGAACTTTCAGAAATATTCAGTGTCTTATGGATTCTTTTATTATGCCTTTTTTAGTATATGCTCCGTGATAAATTTTAGTGCTGTTTTGATTTCTGTTTTCACTATCATAATTTATCGTTACATTTATTTTGATTTAATATGGATAGAATCACGGAGGCAGTTCAACATAACGTTAAATGTGTTGTGTGAATAAGAGATTCACTTTTATTCCTTCTCCCCTTTGTAAAAAAATGTTTGATTGACTTCTAACCAAGGTCCTTTTATATAGACTTAGAAAATAATGTCAAAGCAAATCCAAGTTGGTAAACAAATTGCCACGGTTTATTTTCACTATATATTTTAGAGCCTTAAAACTTCCAAACTTAAGTATATGCAGCAGGGAAGATAACATGTTCTGGGCTTGAAAGTGTGAAAGCTGGTTTATCTTAAGACTGATTGTTAAGTATCCATGATTTAATGTGCTGAGATATTTAGTCAGGTAAGCATCAGTGAGTAGCCGTATTAGCCCAATACATCTTTTATTGTAAAAACTGTGCTTTATAGTGTCAGACCCCTTATCACTTTCACATGCTTTATTAAGCAGCCTTTAGGTCACCATTATTTCTCAAATTTCTCTCCATGGTTGTGTGTGTCCGGAATGTATGTCCTTGTACTTTAACCTATGGAGCAATTATAAGACATTTTTCTTCCCATATCAACTTGAATTTTCCTTCCTGATGGTTAGAGGCAGCATGTATTATGTTACATGTTTGAAAATTTTATTACTAAAATTTTATGAGAATTTCTAAATTATTTGCTGAACATAGATTATATGATTTGTTGGAAATGTCTTTAAAATGTCCCTTTATATATTGATTTTTATATGTTCTTTAGGGGAGCTGAAATTTTAAGGCTTTTTATCTTTTTAAAACCTTTGATAATTCAGCTTGAAAGTTACTTGAAAATTCTTATTTTTTTCCACTGTGAAGAATAGAAAATCGAAATGAAACCGACACCAAAACTAGACCACTGCATCTAAATCAATACAACTGGATGACTGTTAGGAAAAACAAAGCTATGCTTTAATGTCTACTGATCTGTCTGTGCTAAAATCTGCTGCACAGACAGTGCCCAGTGTTAAAAATGTACTAATTGTATACCTGACATCTTAACCGTACTATTAAACTAAGTTTAAGTTGAACCCCACTGCAGATCAGAGAAAAGAAACTCTACGCTTACAGTCAATCATCTTAAATGCAATTAGTTTTCTCTGGTCTTTCTTCTCAAAGAAAGGGACGAAGGCTCCTCAAGCTGCAGGAAAGATCCACACAGATTTTGAAAAAGGATTCATTATGGCTGAAGTAATGAAATACGAAGATTTTAAAGAGGAAGGTTCTGAAAATGCGGTCAAGGTAAGGAATTATTTTCTGGTTTTGTATTTATAATTTTTACTAATATGAAAATACACTCATGAGTAAAATGAATGATAACTGTCTTTTAAAATGTGTGTCAGGGTTCAGTGTTACTGTCAGCTGATTGCAGAGCTGTAGGTGTTTACATGCTTTTAGATAATTTTTAAAATGTGTGAATTGTCAGTATATTTGTGTTGTATATTAATATATTTCTAAAACTGAAAATAAAAATAATTTTAGGTAATTATAAATAATTTCAAAGAGTTTGTTCACTAAACGCCAATGAAAAATTATACTTAGTACCTTTTGAATATCCGAAATAGAAGT